>NC_048316.1:18642404-18713758 GCF_013100865.1 Trachemys scripta elegans
TCAGGTGCAGATAACCCCGGGCAGGGTACAGCCGAGCCCGGGGTTATCTGCACCTGATCCCGACTGTACCCTGCCCGGGGTTATCTGCACCTGATCCCGACTGTACCCTGCCCGGGGGTTATCTGCACCTGACCCGGGCTCGGCTGTACCCTGCCCCGGGTTGTTCTGCGCCTGACCTCGACTATATCCTGCCGGGGTTGTCTGTGCCTGACCTGGGCTTGGCTGTACCCTGCGGCGGGTTGGTTGTCTGCACCTGACCCCGACTGTACCCTGCCGAGGGTTGTCTGCACCTTAGGTGACCAGACAGCAAATGTGAAAAATCGGGACGGGGGTGGGGCGTAATAGGAGCCTATTACAGAAAAAGACCCCAAAATCGGGACTGTTCCTATAAAATCGGGACACCTGGTCACCCTATCGGCACCTGACCTTGGCTTGGCTGTACCCTGCCGGGGGTTGTCTGCACCTGACCAAGTCTCGAGCCTGCCGGGGGTTATCGCTGTCAGGCTGGTTACAGAGAATGAATGAAATGGCTTTGGGGGTTTGCGTTAGGCAGTGGTACATTCAAGCTGGTAGTACTGGGAACAGCCCTGGCCCAGGAATCCAGGCCCCTCTCTGAGTCAAGTGATGGTCCCCTGTGGGTTATCTCCTGCCACTCAGCCACAAAGTCTCCTGCAGTGGGCTGTGGCCCATTGTCAGCCCCTGGGCCAGTAAAGGGAGGGGTTCAAATGGAGCAATTTGCTTATTATTGTGCTTTTACCACCCCCTTGCTTTGCCAACCTTCCCCATCAGAGGGGCAAACCCTGCTAGCAAGAGTCCTATAAAACACACGCAAATTGAGGGGGTGGCTAATTCCTGGCTCATCCCTCCCGAATCCGGGCTTGCCCCCCACCCTGTTGTTTTATTGGGCGTAGGGATATTAGTCCCAGCGCACCATGCACAAGCGGGGCAGTGGGCCCAACGCACAGGTGGGCCCTGCATCTCCAGCGCTGACTAGGGCTTCACATGGCTATAGGGCCTGACTTGCCTCCCACTCACATCTGTGTCAATCAGGAGTGACTGCGCTGAAGGCAATGGTGTAACTGAGACGCAGATCAGTGACCAAACTGGCTCTCAGTTGTGCCAGTGGACCTGTCTCAGGGGGCTTCCTGCAGGCAATGTACAGCAATGGTCCAGGCAGCAAAGCGCTCAAGATCTGAGTTAGACCCCTTGTGTTCAGCATGGCCCGAAAGCTACTCCGGCCGTGACAAACAGCATGTCCTGCACTACGCCCCAGCCTCATTCGCACCGGTGCAAAATAGACTAACTCCACTGCTGTCCCAGCAGTTACCCCATATCTGCAGTGGGGCAAAGGAGATCAGGATTTGGCCCCCTCTCTCCCTGGCGCCTTGGCCCTGGCCAACATCCCCCAGGGCAGTGGTTTCTGGTGCTGGCAAAACTATTCTAGTCTCTTTGACCAGAAACGATGGCCCTGGGGGGTTCCTGCCCCACCCCTCCAGGTGAGCTGAGGGCTGCAGGCCTGAACTCTTCTGCTCCGGTTCCTGCTCTGCCCGCTCCTCGCCTGGATGCCAGTGTGACTCCCTGGTCTGGAGAGAGCCACTCAGCCCTGCGACTGCATTCCCTGGCTTAGGGCGCTCCCCCTTTAGCAGCCCCTCACTCCCCACGTTGCTGTTAGGCTACCCAGGGTGTCAGTAAGACTAATCCACAGCCAGGCACACTCCCTGCCTCAAGTGCTCTCATGCTGGAAGAACTTTTCCCAGCTGCTAGGACAGTACCAGCCCCAGCCCTGTCTGTGTCCCCTCCCCTCCACCTGCTCCCTGCAGCGACAGCATCGCCCCTGCGGCTGTCATTCCCCAGCACACACATCCCCCCCACCCCGCAGCCTGCTCCCATTGCAAGCCGCACTCCTTTCGGAGCGCCCTGCCCCCGTCCCAGCACTGCTCCGCTAGCCCGGGAGAACAGGGGGTCTGAGCTCGGCGAGGTGCCCCACAGGGAGGTGGACGAGGCACCACATGGGTCTGGAAGCTCTTCGTGTACCCAGGCAGAGAGGGGTTTTCTGGGATCCAGGTTCCCGAGAACACCGAGACAAGCCCGTGGCCCATCTGCTCTCCGAAGCTATGGCAAAGCTCCCTGGGGCATTTGGGGGGAAGCTCAGTAAGTCCCCGTTGTGATCACCCTCAAATGATTCTATTGGCGAGCTCTGACTTCATGCCCAGGGCTCAGCATGCAACAGCTCTAGCCCAGGACTAATCCCACCACGAGCTGCCTGGTCCCCTCCCCTGCTACTGTATTACAGCCGCTTGGGCACACAGAGGTCTCCATCATCAGCACTCTGCATCCCGCTGCCCTCCAGCGGCAATAGCCGGCACACCAGAGAAAGGGAAATGCTGGCCACAATGCAGCTGGTTAATTGTGCAGAGCTGTGCACGTGAGGGGAACGACCCTCCCTGACCCCAGCAGCAGACCGCTCGACCCCAGGAACGGGAGACTCGATTCCCTTCTTGGGCACACAAAGCTACACATTTATTATTGCTCATCAAAATGCCCACTCGGTGTAGCGTGGTGACGCCCTCTTCTGACGAAGAAACCCCCGGCCTGCCTCACACTGGCTGCATGGAGAAGCAGTTCCCTTCAGTGACTCTACATGGAGCTGCCACAGATGTGCTAGAGAGACCAAGTGGTCTCACATTAGCAGGCAGGGTGCTGAGGAGGCACCGACCAGCTCTCCCTCTGCTCTTCATCGCTTGCAATACTTTTCTCATGCCCCTTCCCAGGGGAAGAGTCCTGGGCTCTCCACCCTCTTCTGAAAGAGTGTGCCACACAAGCCCCGAACCGTTTCCACTGGCCTTCACAGGACCCCTTCACCCCCCACTAGATCTTTCCGATTGCAAGGTGCCCAAACCTGGGCACAGAGCTCCCAATGGTGGCCCTGCTGTTTGATACAATGTCACTAGAACATATTTATTCCTCTCTCTCCCATTTCGGATATCTCCAAACAGCCTCTTTGCTTGTTTAGCTGCTGCTGCTGGGTGCCAGACCAATGTCTCACACCCCCAATAACCTCCAAGCCTTTTCCTCAGAGGGTCCCTGGAGCTGCACGCCCAGCAGCACCAATGGAGAGCTCAGGCTATATTTGCCAATGTGCACAACCCGACACTTAGCCAGCCTGGATTTCTCCTGCCATCACCCTGTGCCGTCTCCACCATGCTCAGCCCCGCTGGAGTTTCTCCCAGTTCTTTATGGTTTGTTTTAGTTGGAGCCCAGGGTCACCAGCAAATGTCACCATCTCACTCTCCTCCTTCTCCTCAGAGTCATTAATACATATATGAAAGAGCCCTGACCCCAGCACTGCCCCACCCAATCGTCCCCTCACTCCATGATCAGGAGCAGCTACATCCCTCAGGTCCACTTTGGACTCCTCCAGCAGATGTTGGTCATGGCCCTGGGGCTATGGACCCTCCTTAACCGTCTCCTGGGAGAGGGGCCGTCCTTGTGGAAAGCTTGGTGCTGTCAGTGCAGGGAAAATAACGGAGCCCCAGCCCCAGGGAGCCGTGCATGGCCCTCTCTCAAACATCTACACTCCCTACTGGGTCTCTTCCCCTCGCTGGAGGCCACTGGATCTATCACTCTGAATGTGTCCATAGGAGATCTCATGGCCAGATGTATGTGTGTTTAGGAGAAAATGACTCTTCTCCTTATTGTCTGGGTGGATTTCATGCTCCCATTCCCCACCCCATTTCCTTATCTTCACCTTTGTGCCAGATCCGTGTGTGGCCTATACTAAAGCTATTCAGGGAGAGGCAGAAAGTCTGATTGTCGGGTATCTCAGAGAGCCGGCTTCTCTATAGCTGGCGCTCTCTGTGCTGCCTCCTAGTGGCAACCAACTACATTGCTACAACTGCATTTAGCTCACCACAACAATGCATGGTCTTGTCTGCTTGGGGGAAGTTTTAGCAGTCATACTGATCTATAAAAAGCAACTAAGAGTCCTGTGGCACCTTTAAGACTAACAGATGTATTGGAGCATAAGCTTTCGTGGGTCCGACGAAGTGGGCATTCATCCACGAAAGCTTATGCTCCAATACATCTGTTAGTCTTAAAGATGCCACGGGATTCTCTGTTGCTTTTCACAGATCCAGACTAACACGGCTACCCCTCTGATACTATACTGATCTAGTTATACTTGTCTAAGGGTACGTCCAGACTACCTGCCGTATCGGCGGATAGCGATCAATTTATCGGGGATCGATATATAATTTCCGAGACGCGGTATATCGATCCTCGAACGTGCTCCCCGTCGACTCCGGAACTCCACTGGAGTGAGCGGTGGTAGTGGAGTCGACGGGGGAGCCGTGGCCGTCGATCCCGCGCCATGAGGACGGGAAGTAAGTCGGAATAAGATACGTCGACTTCAGCTACAGTATTTCCGTAGCTGAAGTTGAGTATCTTACATCGACATCCCCCCATTGTAGACCAGGCCTGTGTCCTCATGTCGACATTCTTATTCTAGTATAAGGTTGTTGTTTTTTAGTTTAGCTTAAACCCTCTGGAATAAGAGTGTCCACACCAGGGTTATATTGGTATAACTAGACTGATTTAAACTAACCCCTTAGGTTATACACAAAACACTGTCATGTAGACATGGCCTTAGTTACATCAGAGGGTGTGTCTAGACTAGGACAAAAGGTGGTTGCTACCATGTTTTAACTAATGTTTTTAATCCCTAGTAAAGACAGAGCAAGCTGTATTTTAACATGTGTTAGCTGGTCAAGGATCCCACCTAGACCCCAGTGATCTATTAGACCCCAGAACAAAGATCACAGCCATTTAAAATTCCCATCTGTTCAGCTAGGAGCAAAACTACAACCAAATCCTGTTACTGGGATTGTTAACACAATAGTACCAAGTATTGAACATTTCAGGAATGTTCATCCACGGAACTCAAAGCAGCTCACGAAGCCAGCGCAGCAGCATTTACAATCCCCCTTTCCCCCATTTGTAGATGAGGAACCAGCACGGCTGAGGCCAACATTTCAAGGTGGCTTCAGATTTTGGGTGACCGGCTTTAGAAACCTAGGCTTGAATTTTTAGGAGTATCCATTCATTTGGGGTGCCTGCTCTGAGACCCCTCATGCTTGACTCCCTTTGGTTCCAAGCACCCGCCAATCCAATCGATGCACGGGACCTTTGAAAATAAAGCCTAGAGTGTCTCAGGTTGGGTTCCTCACAACAGAGGAATACCCCAAAATTAGTAGGTATTTCTGAAAATGTGGGCCCAGGAACTTGTCTAGGGCCACATAGCCAGTCAGATGCAGAACTGAGCAATAGACCCCACTGTACAGCCATTCCCATAATGCCTGCAGAGGTGTGTGCCTTGCCTTTGCTCGAATCCTAGCCCATCAGCTGAGGTGCTCCCACACCAGCATCAACTTCCTGGACAGCATGATCAGCTTCAACAATGGAACTCTACAGACTATATGCAAGAAACCCCTGATCGTCACGCTTACCCCCGCGGATCCAATAACCACCAAGAAACCACCCCAAACACACAGCCAGGCAGCCAGATACCACAGAATATGCTCAGAGGAGAAAGTCCTGGATACACACCTTAACACACTCAAAACCGCCTGCACCAATCAAAGACACTCCACCAGAGAAAGAAATCACATCATGGAACGGCTACGCAAATACCCCAAGAGAACTTGCTTCAGGACATGGGTGGGAGAGAAGTCTGACCACACATTGTCACCTATCACCCCACACTGGAACCCAAATGGGTATCATAAAACAGCTACAGCTCATACTTGATAGGGACCACATTCTGAAAGAAATCTTCCCTGATCCTCCTCTTCTGGCCTTCAAGCAACTCCCAGCCTCTCCAAACTCATCTTCAGAAGCAAGCTCCCCACAGCCCAGGACCCACCAACTCAAAGTGGCACCAGGCCCTGCCAGAACAACAGATGCAAAACCCACAGACATATCGCCACTACTACAATGATCAACACCCCCACAACACACCTTTCAAGATCTGTGGGTCCTACACATGGCTGTCACAACATGTGCTGTACCACTACATGCCTCACTAGCAACTATGTGGATGAAACCAATCACTACGCACTCGAATGAACTCACACAGAAAAATTATAAAAGACGAAAACACCCTGTCACCGGTGGGTGAGCACTCTTCACAATGTGATCGCCCCATATCTGACCTCTCAGTCCTCGTCCTCAAAGGAAACCTGCACAACACCTTCAAAAGATGAGCCTGGGAGCTCCAATTCATAACTTTGATAGACACTAAAAAATCATGGCCTGAAAAGAAACATTGTTATAATGAGCCATAACTCCAATCTGTAACCCACTAACCTGCTTTTTTTGGTCCTATGACTGGACTATTACCGGGCCACTTCATCTCTAACGGTCTCTTGAAATATGTGTTAACTGCTTATGCCATCATAGTTAGCTGTGACACTCTGATTATCTTTCCCAGAGCTGAAGAAGAGCCAGTGTAGCTCGAAAGCTGGTCTCTCTCGCCAACGGAAATTGGTTCAATAAAAGATCTCACCTGCCCCCCCCCCCCCCGTCTCCCTAATACCCTGGGACGGACACGGCTACAACACTCCAGACCCAGCAGAACATGGCAGGGGATTTGTATTTGCTCATGTATTGCCAGTGGATGAAGCCCCCACAGAACATCGGTGGCGGGTCAGATCCAAACAGTGGTTATCCCCCTTCCCTCTCCCAGCCCACCTGTCGGGGCAAGATGGTGGATTGCAAACACACAGAGATGTAGAATCTGGAGGACGTCCCCCCCCCAGGTTAGACCCTTCTTTGTTTTCAGTCAGATCCTTGTGATGGGTGGAAGGGTCACATGCCCTCTGGCAAGCTGAGGGTTAAAACCATTCCAAGAAACCAGAAGACCCAGAGCTGCTGCCAATAATCCAGCCATGGGATTTGTCAGCACGCTCCCAAAGAACATCGCCTGGCATCAGGCACCCGCCCCCTCGCTGCCAGGGGTGCTGGGCAGCAGCAAAGGGAAGTGAAATAAGCCCTTTCTCCCCTCTCTGATGCCAGCCGTATTTTACCTAGACTCTGGCTGCACAAAGCCACGCTCTGCTGTTGGCACGGCCCCGTTGTGCTGACTCCCCCTCCCTCACCTGTAGACCTGCACCTACATGGCTCACCTGGGCCCCTTTACAGGAGCATCCTCATTGGTCCAGCCGCTCCTTTCCTCCTGCTCCATTCTCCGAGGACCTGGCAAGACCATGCCCACCTCAGACCAGCAGGTGGCTGGGATTTGCCTGTGCTGGTGGCTGCGGTGCAGACCCCCCAGTAGCCCCTCCGGCCCTGCTCCTCCGGTTTCCATCTGGGCTCTCTTCTCTGACGGTGTCAAGGTAGGGAGCCAGGAGTCACCGGCACTAGAGGGAAGCCGGGAGTGGGGTCCTTTGGCTGGGTCGGATCAGGGCCCATTGAGTCTTCATCTTCCACCAATGTTCCAGTGAGTTTTCTACCTGCCTGCTGGGGGCCTGGAGCTGGCTGGATCCCATGGCTGGGAGGGCATTTTTAGGTGAGATAGGAAGAAGTTGCCGCTAGTCTCTTGGTGAAATGTGGGGCAGTAAAACTGGCTATAAAGTTGAGTGGGGAGCAGCCAGGCAGCTGGGGAACCTGCCTCCTGCTCAAGTCTCTGCATGTGAACGGGAAGATTTTGCGCTTCTGGCAGAATCCCTCGGGCTCCAGAGAGCCCCGAGCAGCTAGGCCACGGGGGCAGGTTGGGAGGGGAAACACGAGCGTATTTTTACAGAAACCGGAGTCTTGCTACAGCAGCAAATCCCGGCAAAGCAACGCCCAAGAGTAAAGCCGCTTCAGCTGTTCTGGCTCTGGCTGCGACGGGCTTGGCCCCAGGCCAGCGAGTTAATTCTGCCGATTAACTAATAGTAGAGTGCGGTCGGCGAGCATTCATTTTTAAACTTATGTTTTTAACATATCGCTTATCACGTAAACACTTAACTCCTGATCCCTCAGCACATCTAGGCACACGCTAGCCCTGCTGCCACTGAGCCAGCGCTAAGGTGATCCTGGAGTGGGGAGCAAAGACAGCAATTACGCGCCCCCCACCCCGTGTCTGAATGATAAATCAGCTTGGAGAGCAATTTTAAAACGTGAGCAAATCCTCCTGCTCGTCTCACCTGGGTAAAGCCCTCCAGGAGCGCTGTGGGCCGCAGGCAGAGCGGGAACGGCAAGGGCTGTTTTTGACAGCTGGCCTTTCTCGCTTTAGTGAAGGGCCGGTGGGCAGGCAGAGGTGAGTGGCTTTGAAGGACTTAGTGTATGTGAGCAATGAACCCGGGGCTGGATACACGCCATTCGATGGCGGCTCGGGTGTAAGTCAGGGGGATCCTGCTGCCAGTGACTGAGACATTTCAATTGGTCCTAGAGAAAATGCCCTATATGCTTAAATTCCCCCCATCATGCTCTGCCCCAAACACACTCCAAATGCCATCTGGGGCCAGGTTCTGCTCTTTCCCCAGGGGCAAGGATGGGGGAGATGCCCTGTCCTGCATAGTGGAGCCACGGCCTCCATGGCCCACAGGCTCCGCGGCTCCATGGTGCTCAGGCCGGCCCGTCTCACCAGCTGTTCTCATGCCCATCCATCACTTGGGGCTGGGCTCAGCCAGTGCTCTGGGGGGACAGGGAAGGGGCTGCATGCTGGTGATTCAGTAACAGGTGCACTCTCCTCTAATTCCTTACTCAGCCTGTCCCCAGCTAGCCAGAGGGGATCTCTCTTTTGGATGGAAAGTTAAACTGAAGGCCTTGTAGGGCTGCCACCTGGCTAGGTTTTGACTGGCCCAGCTGGTTTTTCTAGGGCCTTTCTGGTTGCTGGTCAGAAGAAATCATTCGCTGTTTTTTTTGCCGTGCGCTTGTGCACGCCGTGATATTAGTACGGGCCATGCATGTCGTCATGTATTTCTTGTACATGCAGAGCTGCTCCTAGCAGGTCAGGCTTCTGCACCAGCTATCGACTGGCCACCGAGCGTCCTTCCCAGAGTACACACCAGATGTGTTCACTACAGGGTCCTGCCAGGTTTGGCGGAGGTTAGCTTTCTGGTGGCTGAACAGTGGGATACAGTTTAGCATTCCATTCCATCTCCCCCTTTCAGTTCTAGGGTCCTACGACTTACCCAATACACACTCTCCCACGACACTTAAAGTTCAGGACAGATCAGTCTGTTCAGTGTCCCTGAATCGTACTGGTTTTCTAATGACATGACCTGAATGCGTAACAACTTGGTCCTCTGGCTGTCCATTAGTTGCAACGACTGGTTTGAAATTCAGAGTCTTTGGCTACACCTACACTTAAAACGCTACAGCGTTAGAGCAGCAGCACAGCTGTCGCGCGTCCGTGTGGACACTCACTACAGTGATCGGAGGGGCTCTCCTGTCAGTGGAGGTAACCCACCTCCCCGAGAGGCGGTAGCTGAGTTGACAGAATTCTTCCATTGACCTACACAGGGGTTAGGTCGGCATAGCTACGGCTCTCGGGAAGGTGGGTTACCTCCACTGACAGGAGAGCCCCTCCAATCACTGTAGTGAGTGTCCACACGGATTTTCACACCACGGAGAGGTGTAGCTGTGCCAGTGTAAGTTCCCAGGGTTGACCAGCCTTCTTCTTCTTGTTCTGCATCCGCCATCTGTAGAGTTTGCTCTGTTGATTCTTCTTTCTGAGGAACAAACTGTAGCTGTCGACGGTTCCGCCGTTGGTCTCAATCACACACACGATCTGGGCGCTGAATTCTTTTTCTTTACAATAGCTGGAGGTCTCCATTCTTTTTCTCCATCCAGTTTGACACAAACACGCTCACCACGTTCTAGACCCAGAAGTTCTCTAGCTCAGGGCTTGCCTACAGTAACACCATTTCAGCAGTGCAGCTCCAGTGTAGACATTCCCTACGCCGATGGGAGGCCTTCTCCTGTTGACAGAGGTACTCCACCTCCCTGAGAGGCACTATCTATACTGCGCTGTCTACACTGGAGGTTACGTTGGTTCAACTGCATTGCTTGAGGGTGGTGATTTTTCACACCCCAGAGCAATGTAGTTATACCTGGGGTAGACCTGGTCCAAGAAGTGGCGAGCTGTCTACACCAGGGTTTAGGGTGGTATGGATTTTCACACCCTTTAATGACAGAGCTCTTCTGCTGTAAGTTCCCAGTGTCCCAGCCTGAGTGTCATCTGTAAAAGGGTTTGTAATCTCTTTGTGCCCTTTTATCTGATGTGGCTGGTCTCTTTTTGTTAAACCTGAAGATCTCTGAGGCATTGAACAGTGGCATGTGGATGAGATCCTGCAACCTTTGTTGCTTGTTTCCCCTTCTGTCTGCAGCCTTTGTTGATTTTTTCCATCTATTTGCAAAAATTTTGCTGTTTTCCATCTGTTCCTTTCTCCTCTGGCACTAATCCCATGACTAACACCATGTCATGTATTTCTTGTACGCGGTAGGTAGCAGGCCTGCCAAGGGCGCTGGAGCCTTCCAAAAGGCCCCACCCCTGCACCTCCTCTTCCCCTGGAGGCCCTGATCCTGGCCAAGCCGGAGTGGGTCCGGGGAGCCAGTGCCTGCCCCTGCCCAGGGTATGGGGGGGGGGCAAAAGCAGCCCCCTGCCCTTGTCCACACTCCTTGGGTCCCTCACCCAGGGCAGGCTGGAGCTGGGTCGGGGAGAGCCACGTAGGCAGCTGTGGGGAGCTGGCGCGGACCCTCCACCTGCCCTGGGCCAGGTAGGGAGCCTGGGACGCGGGGACGCGGGCTGGGGGTGCTCTCAGCCCCCCTGCACCGCAGGCAAGTGGAGGGTCTGTTGCAGCTCCCACAACTGCCCGGGCTCCTCGGCTGGGCTCCACACTGGCCTGGCAGAGGTTAGGCCCTCAGGGTGAGGAGGAGGGGATGGGGGTGGGGTGCGCCCCGCCCAAAAGTAGAGAGCTATGGGCCCTGCCCCTCCCCCCGGTTCCGGCGCCACTGAGGCCTGCTACTAGCAGGTCAGGCTCCTGTACCAGATATGGACGGGCTACAGAGCATCCTTCCCAGAAAGATACACACCCGATGTGTTCACTATGGGCACGTCTACACCGGAATAAAAGATCCGCAGCTGACTCAGGCTTTTGGGGCTCGGGCTTCAGGGCTAAGAATTGCTTTGTAAATGTTTGGGCTTGGGCTGCATCCTGGGCTCTGGGCCCCTCCCACGTCATGGAGTCGGCCACTGGTGTTTAATTGCTGTGTAGACGTACTCTATACGATCCTTTAATGTTCTGTGGGGTTTGGCTGAGGTTACCTTAAGTAAGGTATGTTACACACAGCGCCACCCAGTGGCTGAACAGTGTAATACAGTGTAGCATTCCATGACACCTCTCGGCAGAGCGTGCGCCATGGCCGCCCGGCTTTGCGTGTGTGCAGCCAATGGGGAAGTAGTGCCCTAGTCCTGGCCCTGACTCCCTCCAAGTCTCATGTAATTTCCAAGATCTGAACCCCTCCCAATGGTTCCCTCCAGCCCTGGGACCTGGCCCTGCTGACGGACTGTCCCTGTCCCCTGCGTCCTTGGCCTGCCCAAAGACCAGATGTTCTTCTGTGCCTCAGAAGTGCCAGCCCTCCCTAGTGTGCCCCAAGGAATGCTTGAAAGAGTTTCTGCGTGTCTAGTTCAATAATATGAACACTTTGCAGTTCAGTGCTGTGGCGGCCTGGGAGGGAAGAGGGCCCCATCTTGTGACAAGCTTTAAAGAGGGACTGAAGGGGGAGATGAGGTTAGTTGCATGAAAAAGACACAAGAGTGAAGCATGGCCGGAGGAGACCAAGCAAGTGGTTTGGAGCCAGGCGTGGCCAGAGTGCTGGGTTTGAAAGGAGGTGCCTGGCTGAGGGGCTGGGGCTGTGCAGGGCCGGGGGAAGGGGGGAGAGAGGGAGGTTGTGAAGGGATCCAAGCATGGGGGGGTGGGCAGAGTAGCAGCAGAAGTGGAGTGGTCCCTGTACGTGTGCAGACACGGAGCAGCCATTGGGCGGGTGTATCTCAGAGCACACCGTGGGTTTGGAAAGCGCTGGTAGGTGAAAGGTGAATTGAGAGATGCCCTCTCAGGAGCAGTTCCTGTGGAACGCCCCGTCGGTCTGTGCTCTGGGATTCGCTGCTGCGGTGACGCTGGAAACACTTGCCATAAGGATTAAATTCTAGTCCACACCCGGCCTGCGCTTTCTAATGCACCATGCTGCATTTCCCACGAGGAGCCTGGCTGTCTGTCCATGCTGCTTGCATTCCCCTGCAGTGTGCGTCAGGCAGGCTGTGCTGGGGGTCACAGCGCTACAGGTTACCCTCGCACTTGTGGGATTCCTGTCCCACGCACACCCCGAGGGGGTCAGGTGCAGAGGTTTGCAGCTGCCAAGTGCTTTCCCTTGGGCGCGAGGCATCTCTGAGCAGCAGCAAGTGTTGCTGATGGGCTGATTCTGCTAGCTGCAGTTTTGCAAACTTGTTCAGTCTGCGTCCCTGGAGGAGCTCACAAATGCCTAAGCACGAAGTTCCACAGTGGGGTTTGGCCTGGAAGCAGGGCCCGTGAGTGCAGGGAAGCCCTGGCCTGCTGTCTGCCATATAGAGGGGCCTGTGAGAGGATGTGTTCATTCTACACCACCCCTGCGGGGATTAAAGTGGCTCAGGAAGGACTAATTCACCTGCCCCTGGAGGAGACTGGGACTTGAAGGACAAGCACTAATTGAAGATGGAGCCCATCTGGGCAGCAGTAGGCAGGGCTGGTACACAGCCAGGAAGGGAGAGCAGACAGGACTGCAGTGTGGAGGTTTGCAGTCCCTATCTGAGCCTAGTGGGCGGGAGGAGGAAAAAACAACCTGCTAGGGGAGCAGGAGCCCTGAGATCCTCACCCTGAGGGAAGGGTTTAGCCATGGGTGGTGGAGAAGGAAGCCTGCAGAGGGTGGAGTAGGAGGAAGCTCAGGGAAACTGCAGGAAGGGTAGAGGTGGTGCAGACCTTGGCTGCTGATTCGAGGGTCCTGGGGCTGCATAGCCGGCAGGGCTGGGTTCCCCTCGCAGCCCCCAGGAAAGTGGCACAGAGTTGATTGGGAAGACTGCCCAGAATGGCACTGGACTGCTGCTCCGGTGAGACTGTGTTGCTACCCCAGAAGAGGAAAACTGCAGCGAGTGGCTGGAAGGCCGAGCCATGAAGAGGCAGCACCTAGAGAGCAAGAGGGGCCACGGGACAAGCAACCCAAGGAAGAGGGCGCCAGACCGGGCAGAGCTAATCCCCAGACACACGGCACACCAGGGGTGAGCAGAACCCTCTTACAGGGCCATTATGCCCAGCGGGTCAGGCCGCAGGACAGGAGTCTGAGTCTGCCTGACTCTTTTTGTTTGATTTAACAAACCTTCCAGGTGCTTGATTCATGCACAAAGTCATCTTCTCTGGGGCCCCTAAAGGACTGGCCGCTATAATCACGTGTCAGTGCCTCCTCAATGGGACTGCGGCTCCAGTGCCTTGTCAGGGGCCGCCTCTGAGCCTGCTCCCAGAGGCACGTTAGCCGAGGGCTCTGCACAATGCTCTGATCGTTAATTCCCCCCCAGCAGGTTGCATTCTCTACATTCCCTGACCACATGCATCTCTGAGCGGGTGTAAGGGCACGAGGAGCATCTCATTCGCAGCCAGGCAGTCGGAGGAGTGACGCTTGCTGCACCATGTGCATGCAGCACGCAACGTCTTGCAGCTGGAGCCCTGGGGATCACACGATGTGCTCAGATGGGAATTACCTTCCCTGCCCAGTTCCTGCCTTGTGTGCTAATTGGCTGCACTCGTGCATGGCTCTGCTAAAATCCGTACAGTGTCTGTAAGTCCCACAACCTCTCAGCCTGCGGAATGCAGAGGGCGACGTTGCTGCTGGCCTGGCACAGGTGTGCTGTGTCGGGACGACTGCCCAGGGAGCGCTCAGCACCTGCATAATCTGGCTGCAAAACACTGGCACTGGGAATCAGATGGCCAGCGGCCACTGCCCTGCCCCCATCCCCTTCAAAGCATGATTTGATCCACAATGTCTGTGAGAAGGACCCTCATGGGCGAGACCCAGGTTTGGCTTCTCATTGCTTGGTTTGGTGCAGGGACTTGGCGGTGAGTAGCCCAACCGCTGGGCTATTGGCTATTCTGACACACACTCTCTTTTGTTCTGGTTTTTCCAACCCCCCCTCACCCCCCAGCCCACACCCACCTCTCAGGATCCTGTACCTCCTGCTTTGGGACTGAGAGGGATCAGATCTTAGCCATGGTCTGAGCACTCTTGCAGAATGAGGCCCCGATGGTGAGGGCCACTAGGGCTCCGAGCAGCTCCTTAGCTAGGGGGCATGAGGACTTAGGTAACTGCCAGCGCCAGTGGGTGGAGACTTAGGCACGTATGGGGCTAGGTGGCAGCTACGTGGGGTTTTGAGAATGTCAGTGGCACCTACACGTTGAATTTAGACGCCTAAAGAGGCAATTAGCCTCCTAAGTCACTTTGCGGGTCTGGCTCTCTGAGCCTGAGCATTGCCTGGCCTCGCAGGGTGTGGGAGGGTGAATCCGTTACAGACGGCGAGGCGCTCAGACACTGCAGGCCCCGGGAGTACCTGAGCATTGCCTGGCCTCGCAGGGTGTGGGAGGGTGAATCTGTTACAGACGGCGAGGCGCTCAGACACTGCAGGCCCTGGGAGTACCTGGGCATTGCCTGGCCTCGCAGGGTGTGGGAGGATGAATACGTTACAGACGGCGAGGCACTCAGACACTGCAGGCCCTGGGAGTACCTGAGTTAGAGGGAGTTGATAGCACGGGCAAGGAAAGCAACAAAGCCCAGTCTGAGGCAGAGAGGAGACTGGACGGCCTAGAGCTGCCTCAAAAGCCCAGCTTCCTTAGAGGGAACCCCTCAAGAGTCTGGGAATGGACCATCAAGTGTGTCCATTTGAGGAAAGCTAGTGAAGAGGCCATAAAGGAGAGAAACACCCAGTCCCAGGGAGTGACACATACCCACAGACATTAGCAACAGAGGGTCCTGTGGCACCTTTGAGACTAACAGAAGTACTGGGAGCATAAGCTTTCGTGGGTAAGAACCTCACTTCTTCAGATGCAAGACCACAGACATTAGGAACTCAGTAGCACCGTGAGTGTTCCATGGGCCTTCTAGAGGTGGGCTGGAATTCAATGACTGTGGGTTTGAGTCCCACCACAGTTGGCCTTTTACCAGGGGTCGTGGTGGATTCTCCAGAGTGGATGTTTTTCTAACCAGTCCGCTCTAGGAATGATTGTGGGGCAGGTCTCTGGCCCGTGTGCTACAGGAGATCAGACTAGATGATCACAGTGGTCCCACCTGGCCTTGGAATCCACGAACCTAAGAAACATCCTCAGTGGGTGGATCTTTCACCCCATGCCAGGGACAGCTGGCGTGACTTTTGTAATCCTCCAAGGGATCTCGAGCTGCTGACTGGATTCCATCCACTCCAGGATCATGGCAGTCTCTTATTCCACCGGAACAAGAGGGAGGGGAGAGAGCTGCTACTCTTGGGTAGCATCGCCGCGCATGGGAACCCAGCAGGACATTTTAGATGGCTGAAAACATTCCCCTAAGACAGCAAAGGCAAAAGCTTTGGTTGGGTGTGACTGAACTAGATAGGTGAAGACGTGTATTTAGTGGTTAGAACAGGGGCCTGGGCGTGAGTACTCCGGCTCTAGAGAAGGCCCTGACCGTTTCTTAGTACTGATCCTATTATTCGGCACCGTCAGTACAAGTACAGCGAAGTACGAGGTGGTGACAACTGCTCAGAGTCTGGACAATCACACAAAGGCTGCAGCTCCTGGGAATTAGTTCTCTTTGTGCCAGCTTCATTCCTGAGGTGGTAACTGTAGCCACAGCGCTGCGGAGACTTGCACAGAACACCACAGATTGACAGCGGGACAGGGAGAATGTGAAGCACTGAAGACGAGACTTAGCATGTGATAATCCTAACGGCTAGACCATGAGTCATTGCTGTATTAAGTCAGGAACAACCAGTACGATTTGCAAGCCAAGGCCTCTCTGGGGGTGACCAGTGTTATTCACAGACACAAAAGGCAGTGAGATCCTCTGTGCGCTTGTACTGCAGCGGGCATCCCAGGGCCCCAATCCTGATGGGGCCTCTGGGCACGGCCACAGCTGAAATAAGAAATGATAACATTCACCCAAGCAGGGAAAGCTGGATACTGCGGCTGTGACACTAGGATTTGGAATATACGTGCAAGTCAGGAGCTACAAATGCAGGAGACGTGTATTACAAGTTCCTATTGTGACAAAGTTCCTCCTCTATCTTAGTGGGTCCTGCGCTTATTGGCAGATTTTCTTGCCTCAGAGATTCACCATGTGGGTTGGGGAACAGCCCAGAGACCTTCCCTTCTGGGAGAACCCAGAGTCCAGGTCAATTGGGAGGTTTGGGGGAAACCCAGGCCCGCCCTCTACTCCAGGTTCCAGCCCAGGGCCCTGTGGACTGCAGCTGTTTATAGTGCCTCCTGTAACAGCTGCATGACAGCTACAACTCCCTGGGCTACTTCCCCATGGCCTCCTCCAGACACC
The DNA here is from genome assembly GCF_013100865.1 of Trachemys scripta elegans. Classification (NCBI taxonomy): domain Eukaryota; kingdom Metazoa; phylum Chordata; order Testudines; family Emydidae; genus Trachemys; species Trachemys scripta. The sequence continues at coordinate 18,658,986 of NC_048316.1, forward strand.
TTCCTTATTCTCACCACAGGACCTTCCTCCTGGTGTCTGATAACACTTGTGCTCCTCAGTCCTCCAGCAGCACACCCACACCCTTGCACCTCTTGCTCCCAGCTCCTCACATGCACCACAAACTGAAGTGAGCTCCTTTTAAAACCCAGGTGCCCTGATTAGCCTGCCTTAATTGATTCTAGCAGCTTCTTCTTAATTGGCTCCAGGTGTCCTAATTAGCCTGCCTGCCTTAACTGGTTCTAGCAGGTTCCTGATTACTCTAGTACAGCCCCTGCTCTGGTCACTCAGGGAACAGAAAACTACTCATCCAATGACCAGTATATTTGCCCTCTACCAGACTCCTGTACTCCACTGGTCTGGGTCTGTCACACTATCAAATAATGTGGTAGTCCAGTAGGCTGGGAGAAAGTACTCTGACTAGTGAGCTTGGCCAGTACAGGTGACTGGGAACTTGAGGTACCTGAACTACAACTCCCAGGAGGCACCAGAGCTGCTCGGGAGGACATAGATTAATGTCAAAGTGGCCCAGCACGAAACATTTCAATTCAGTTCAGTCTGACAAACTGAAATGTTTCAACCCAAAATATTTCCTCTAGATTTTCCCCATGGAAAATAAACAAACAAAAAGGGCAGAATTGAAATTTTCCCATGGAAAATTTCTATTGTGCAGCAACTGCACTTTCTGTCCAAAATAAATAAAAAAGTAAAGCAAAAACCCCATTCTGATGGCGAATTCCCAACCAGCTTTACTGGCAACCCAGGGCCTGTGGCTTTTGTGGCTGTCCTGGTAATAAGGGCATTTTGTTATCTGACAAAGAGGATTGTACTGTGGAAACCCCGAGCTGGCAGCTGTGTGTGAACAGGAGACACTGAACTGGTTCACAGGAAGCAATAAAGTAATCTGCAGGCGAGTCTGGGACGGTGTGCGCGGCCCTGAGTCTGTGTTAAATCCCAGCGTTAGAGAAGCAAACCGCGCAGTGATCAAGCCCAGCGCTGTGAGTAACGCTGCCAAGTGGGAGTTCACCAGCCCGGCAGCTCAAGCCAGGAGTCTCAGGGAGTTGGTCAGCGAGGATGTCATTTGGAGAGCAGTGCGGACGGCTTTGCAAAAGCCCTCTGATGCCAGCAATGCCGATTTTCCTCCTCCTTCCATCTGGCCAGCAAGCCACAGTAGTGCAGTTGGAGGAGCAGGGAGCAAAGGACTGAGGCCAGGGGGTTGCTGCTTGGAGAGAGAAGGCCAGAGGACGGTGTGATGGGAAAAGCTTAATTTCAAACCTCAGTGTATTGGGCACAGCGTTTGCAGTATCTTTGGCACCAGCTAAACCCAGAAGCCTGGAGGGCCACTTGTCGGGATTACAGGCAGTAGTCTCGCAATGCTCATAAAGACCCAGCACCTCCTTCTACCCTCTGCATAATGGATGCTTAGATCCTGAGCTGGCATCGATCAGCTTAGCTCCACCAAAATCATTGGAGCCACAACACTTTATGTTGGCTGAGGAGCCAATCCTCAGAATAGTCTGGGCATGTGAGCAGTGTTTGTGGACGCTGGAGACAATGGAGTGTCTCCATCCTTGCTCCTCGCCTGAGGGTGCTGCAAAGCTACATGCCGGATTGATGGGTATCCAGATAGGCCTCTCCCATCTCCACTCTGAGTGTGGGAGGAGGGAAGAGTTCCCTTTGCAGTCTTAAAACTCTAGTGACCTTGTCATGTCTGAGTGCATTGGTGAATGCACATCCCCATCTGCGTCCCTCGATGGAACAGAGCAGAACCGAGCGTGTGCAGCAGAAGGGGACTGAAGCTAGCCAAGCCAGTCTCCTGGAAAGATGGTTTTCAAGGTTTGAATTTTTGAAGACCCCTCTCAGAGTCAGAAGATAAGTCAAGGAGGTTGAAAGGGAATCGGTGCAGAAAGAAACATGGGCCAAAATCAAGCTAAATTGAACTTTGGCAGGAAGGTGCATACATTTCTCAGCTCCCAGACTTCCCCAGGAGCTGCCTGCTGAGAGTAGGGAGGGTTCTGTGGCAGGGTATGGGATGTGCAGGCTTTAATGGCTTATTCGTTTTGCAAATTACAGACAAGCTGTTTTGGCCAGCTGTGCTGAATCAAAGAATTTCACCTCCAAGACAGGCGATGAAGATCCTGGCAACAGTGTAAGGAACGCTAGGCCCATGATTAGATCCTCATTTCAGGTGTGCCTAGATTTTTGGGGACTGCAAAAATTCCAGGCCCTGTATGTTTGCGCAGCACCTTGCTCTCCGCTGGTAGCGGTGGCTGCAAACAGTGCAGTGCCTGATTGGTGTACATGCTGTCCAGGTGGATGCAGTACATACACCCCCGGATCTCTTGTGGATTGGTAGTCAACCATGAGCTGCCTGGGAGGCTTGGCAGAGGCAGGAGGAAGTGCACTGAGCTGGAGTAGATCCTTCCTCTCACAATAACACCAGAGGAATGACTCTGAGGCTCGACTTGTGGAGTTTCTCAAGGCTCAGACCTGTCCCCGAACTGATCCAAGTGGACGCTGAGAGGCGGCACCGCAGGGGTCATGCTAACCAGACCACCTCCCAGATGTCCCCGGGCAGCCCTAGCAGGGAGGAGAGTGGGTGAGTGAAAGCAACTGGCTGAAGCTAAACCTGGCCAAGGAGGAAGAGGTGTTAGTGGAAAGAACTAGCCCGATCCACTTCCTCATCCCCAGTTGAGGGGTCTGTTCTCCAGCTGTAGCCTTGGGGCCCTTCTGGGAGGCTCTTCACTATGACTAGGTTCCCAGATAGATCTAGCTGACAGAAGTTGTTCTTCCATCCAGGACTGGCTCCATCTGACTTGGCCACAGGGATCTGTGCAGTCAGGGCATCCAGGCTTAACCAATGCAACTCATTCTACCTGGGAATAGTGGTGAAGGCCATGAAGAGTAACTCCAGCAGGTTCAAACTGTAGCAGAACGTCACCCTAATGATCCAGATACTGCAATGCCCTGAATACTGGGTCCAATCCAAAGTTCTGGTCCTCATCTTTCAAAACCTCGATGACTGGTCTGAGTTCACCTCTGAGGCCACCTCTCCCTCCATGTGAACACAGCAGTGTTTGTACAAAACAACTCGCTCTGTGGGAACCGGGGCATTGGCTACTGCAATGGTGAGACTTGGGCAACCAGGGCCCGGAGCTGTCTGGGTGGGCAGCCCTGGTTTAGAGCAGCCTCCCAGAGGAGACTGGTATGTGCACAGATCTTACCATGTGCAGGTGAAAATGCAGCACTCACCTCTGGGCCACAGCTCATGCACGGTAAGAGCTAATGGCATCTCTCGGCTGGCAGTTTGCCCAGTCCCTCTCAGCTGACCCCTGCCTAGGAGCCCTGTCCCCCTCCGGAATCCGCCCTGTCCTGTGCCTGCCTTGCAGAATCATGCCCCGGAGATCTCCACGGGAGACGTGCTGCCCGTTCATCCCGCAGGTGACACAAGGAGTTACTGGATCAGCCCCTGAGCCACTTCTGTACTCAAAAAAACCAGCCTTATCCCCCGAATAATGAATGCACCAAACAGCCCCACTCTGTCACAATCCACCCATGAGCGCAGGGCTCTGGAGGTGCCAGCCGTGGCTGCATGTCCCTCAGGTGGGCAGGAGCGCTCCCTGGCTGCAGCCCCTTCATGCCCATGCACCACTGACCCCTCCCTCAGCAGCACACTCTGAAATCTAGAGCAGAATCTGACAGGAAGCTGCCAGCCAGGCCTGCACAGGACAGCACAGCCTTGACTTCCCCCAACGCTGCTGGCTTGGGGGCCAGCCCTCTGCAAGGGAGGACAACTTAGTTCCTGCTGCCATCCCCGGTGCCTGCTGACACTATTCGCACTCATGTCTGTCTCCCTGACAGCATCTTGAGGGGCCTGACACTCTCACCGCTGCTTTCTGTATTCTCTCCGGATGCCCTCTGCTCCACCAGCAACTTCTTTCCCTTACCTGATGCCCCCCCCACTCCTCCCAGAGCAGCCATTGGGGCAACCCAGATTCCAACCACACAGAACAAGCTCCAAACTCCAAGGGCAGCTGGTGCTGTGGCCCCCTCAGCCCACCGGCCAGGAAAGACCACGCCCTATAGCAGGCTGGTGCCACCGCTAGAATGAGACACAAGCTGCTTTAGCTGCGGCAAATAAAAAATTCCACGGTGCAGAGAACGGCAAGACCATTACGCCTCCTCCCGATTTCTCTATAACGCTGCAGAGGGTGTGCAGGCTTCACCCCGGTAAGGACCCCAACCACAGACAGGGCCCCACTATCCGGTTACTTTCAACATTACCACCAGTCCTGCGCAAAACCAGCCTGCGCCCGGAGCTGGGTCCCTGGACTGAATTTCAGCAATACCAGCGTATCCCGGTGTGGTGAACTGCTGTGCAGGGACACGGGGTGTGTGTGTGTTCTGCAGCGCTCAGCATTGATCTAACTCGGCTCCCAGGAGAGGCACTGAGAATGCTTTGGGAATTCCACTCAGTTCCCTGGCTATACAGTGGGGATGATCCAGTCCTCCCGCACAGGGCTTGGTGGGGCCGTCTAGCCATTAATGCCCACGAGCTGCTCTTAGCAGCATATAGGTGGCATGTGCCTTCTGCTGCTCATCGGTAAATGACTAGAGAACACAATGACCCCCAATCGGCTTGGGCCAAAGATCACCTGATCCATATGTAAGCTTTACGTTGCTTTATAAAGCCATGGTGGGAGCCTAATTTCTTGTGCTAAAGGCTAACGAGATGCCCAGTTGACATGGAAGGACTTAGGAACAGCTCCTCAGTGTGCACTGGATTGGTTTAAAAATACTGCTAATGATTAAGTTGGTTAATTTTTATGGGTTAAAGTTTATAGCTCTGGGGAAAATCCATTGCTGGTTGGAGGAGGGTCTAATGGAGAGTCATGATTATAGCACCTCTCAGGGAACACGTTACTTTTATTACGGTCCAGATACGTTCTTGGAACACGTAGGGCATTTGGAACCCAATCAAAGGGGAAAATCACTAACTCGTTAGAACAAATTCGAGAGCGCGAGGCAACTTCAAGAGGTGCAGAAAAGGAAATGAGACGAAAAAACCTGTGAGCTGCAAGCAGCTGTCTGCTGGGCCCCCTCCCCACTGCTGGGGTGAGGGGGAGAAGCTGAGCCTAGGGGCCGATATTACTTTGAACAGTATCCAAGAAGCTTTTGAACAGCTCCAAGCTGGTGGATTTGCAGACCCTGGTGGCTGCTCAAACAATTGCTGAAGAAAAAGTTTTAATGCCCTCATGCAAAATGTACAGTTATTTCAGACTAACCAGCCCCCGCACCCACCTCCTCTCAGGGTTGGCTTCAGTGGGACTGGGCTGGAACCTGCCTCAGGGTCTAGTAATTGTCTTTCCCCCAAAAGATAAAAATCTGCACTGTGCCTCCCCACAGACTCACCCCGGGGGACCTTTTCCAAAGCTGGCCTGGACGCCGCGGCCGTCCCACTTTCCGTATCCCGGCAGAGCTGAAGCGATACAACGCCCTGGGGCGGACTTGATTACACCCGGGTAACGGTGCTGTTCCCATCCAGAAAGGAAAAGGACAGTCCTGGGATAAAGCCCCTTTAGCCCAGTACAGCCACATCCTCCCTAAGACTCACACCAGGATAAAGGGGAAAAATCACCCCCCAACTCAAATAGTTACTTGAGTAAAGCTAGACAAAGCCTCGTGGCCTAAGCCCCAGAGTCCAAAGTGACTGAGGCACTTAGGAGCCTAAACCCCATTGGTTTTCAATGGGAATTGGGCACCTCACTTCCCTACTTGCTTGTGAGAATTCCACCCTCAGTCTCTAAGTCTCTGAGGTGCTTTTGCAGATGTTCCCCCCTCGTCGGCTTGGTACCACACCGCGCAGCCAGGCATGGTGTAGCGACTGCTCAGTAATGGGGGCCCAGGACAGAGCTTTGACTCAGACTGGACATTTCACTGGGTTTTCCTTGGTCCTCCACCCGCCCGTTCTGCTTCTCCGTTTGTGCCTGGGGAGTGAGGGTCACGCAGTTTTGCATTCCCGTCTAGCCCTCCATAGTCAGGGAACGTGCAGAAACAATGCAAAAATCTCCCCCTCCTCCTTCGGCTGAGCTGTGGACACCGGGAACTGGGCTACCAGAGCCGCGCAGCTCGCCTCCCCTCCCCCCCGGACTGTGGGATTCCCTCCCAGTAACCAAGGCTTCCGTGCCCCCTCCTTCGCCTGCCACAGCCGTCAGCAGAGCTCTATTTACCGCCAGGATCTCCAGGCCAGTGTGGCGCAGCCTTTCTTCCTTTTCATCCCATTTTAATTCCTTGAATGCGTTTTTCTTGTTTTAGCGGCGCGGGAGGAGTGACAGCCCCTAGCTCCCTCGGCCTGGGGAATCTCTCCCAGCAGATGGGGTAGGGATAAGAATACACATACAGTCAAGGCCTCTAAGAGGATTTGCTCGATGCCCTTTCATTTCAGCCCTTTGTATGTGTCTCCGCTGCTGTAGGACGCCTCCGAATTCTCTCGCCGTCTCTCCCCCTTCCACTCCAAAAGAAAAGAATGCGCCTATAAAGACCTTGTTTGTTCGACTTGTTTAAGGGAACCATATTGCTGTGGGTGCCGAGGGCCCCGGAGTGACAGAATTGCCCCTTTGAGAAAGGGTGACGTGCAGCTCCCTCCTGGGAGAGCGGCTGAGCGGGGCGGCTTAGCCTGGCTCTGGGAAAAAGGTTTCAGTTGCATTTCAATGTTCATTGAACCCTGAATCCCAGGCACTGTTTTACCAGTGCTCCCCAGCCAGACAAAGCCTTCTGGGGCCACCAGGACGGAGGGCGGGAAGCAGCAGAGTGAGGTACAGTGACTCTCCATCACCGGCCGGGCGCAGGCCCCTGGGAAAAGAGGAGAGCCCGCTGCGTGGCTTACTTCAACCTGGAAGCAGGCCGTTTGTCTCGGAGGTGCATGCACCATGGGAGTCGGGGACTGGCAGGCCTGAGCGCTGGGCAGCGCACGGAGCGTTGTTTTCCCTGTGACATCTAGTGGCAAAGCTTGGGAAAAAGCGTCGGTTCTATTTTTCCCTGCCTAAGCACGGCCGTCCCCTGCTGCGACATTTTGCTCTTTGTGTTCCAGCTTCAAAAGAGCAGACAGGCTCCTGATTAACAGGGATGCAAAAACAAACGGCACAATAGGGGCGGCAGCCGAGAGACGTCAAACAGTCCTCCCCGAAACGTGTGCTGCCCCTGTGCACTGGGCCAGGCCACAAGCAGGGCCAGGCCTCCCTCCCCATGTGTGCAGGGAGAGAAGAGCCAAAGGGGACAAGTGCCACAGGGCTGAGTGCCCCAAGACAGCTACGTCTGGGAAAACCCACGGGCTCATGGGATCCAAACGACCCATGGATGCAGCTGATGTGCGGTGGGAAATTCCCATCAGGATTGTCCGAAGCTCCTTTCCCCTTTCACTAGCCCAGCAAGAGGTTGGGTCTGGCTAAGCCAGTTTGGGTTTCCATTGCCTATATTTCTCTGAAGCATAAGAGATGGGCTGTCACAGAGCGGGATCCTCAGGAGGCTGGGCACAGCGGGGGCCCCTTATCACACCCTTCTGGGGGTGTCACATATACACACACTCAGAACAGAAACACATGCAGACACTGGCATAGACAATGAGGGCCTGCAGAGCCCCGGCTGGCTGATATTCCCATAGTGCCACACAGAGCCACCCCTAGGGAGCACTGTGCAGACTAGGTACCACAGGAAGTCCCACCCTAGGGAGCCAGAGTGACAGTGCCCTGCAGCCCTCTGATTGGCCAAGCACCCTATTTATCCCAGGAGCTGGCCTAGGAAGTTGTCTGTGCAACCACACGGACTTTGGCCTACTGGGATTCCAGACTTCACCTTGTCTCCTGACCCCGACCCAAGCCCGGTTCTCACTCTGATCTCCAGTCTCCGATTCTGGCCTGATTCCAGCCGGGTACTGCCTCTGGTCTCTGAGCCTGGCCTGACTCTGACCCTGACCCTTGCTTACCAGACCTGGGTCGTGCAATTCCTCTGACTCCTGCTAGCAACCCCCACTAGGCCAGATCGCCAATGCCCTGGTCCCTCACACACACACTTGCTCATACACATGAATATATGCCCTTGTTCAACTACACAAACCCACTCATGTTTGCAAATACATGCTCACGCACACAGATCCCTACAGATACACATGTGCAAACAAAGGTGTGCACGTAAAAACACATTGTACACCAATGCCGTGCCATGCGCCTTTCAGATCTCCCAACTGGTGCATCACACGCACCATGTCCTGTCAGCAGCCCTGAGAATGTAGCATCAGGGAGCAAAGTGATAAACCCACCACCTACCATCTATAAAAGAGCGAGGTTTGGTTGTGGTGAGTGACAAGGGTATTGTTATTATTATTGTGTATTACTGAAGCCCTAGTCATGGACAAAGACCCCATCTGTGGGCTCCCCTCACACTCAGAGCTGACCACATTCCACAGCTGGCCCCAGTGGGACAGTTTACACAAATTATTGCATGGGCTAATTTCCATATTTGCAAATAATCTGCATATCATAGACTCATAGAAATGTAGAACTGGACCTCGGCAGGTCATTTCATTCAGTTCCCCGGACTGAGGCAGGACTAAGGATTATCTAGACCAGTGGTCTCCAAAGTGGGGTGCGCAAGAGGATCCTTCCGGGTGCGTGGCAGGAGGAGCGCCGCCGGAGCAGTGCCGCTTTTTTTTCCCCCCCTTCGGCAGTTTGGCCAGGAGTCCGAGCAGCTTTTTTTTCTTTTTCCCCCCTCCCTCGGCAGTTCGGCCGGGAGTCTGAGCGGCTTTCCCCCCCCCTCCCCTCGGCAGTTCGGCTGGGAGTCCGAGCGGCTTTTTATTTTTATCTTTTTGCTTCGACAGTTCGGCCGGGAGCAGGGGGTGCGTGCTCAAAATTTTTTTACTGATGGGGTGCGTGATCAAAAAAGTTTGGAGACCACTGGTCTAGACCATCCCTGACAGGTGTTTGTCCAACCTGCTCTTAAAAACCTCCAATGACGGAGATTCCACAACCTCCCTAGGGAATTTGTTCCAGTGCTTAACTACCCTTACTAAAGTGTAACCTAAATCTCCCTTGCTGCAATTTATTGCTTCTTGTTTTGTCCTCAGTGGTTAAGAAGAACAATTTATCACCTTCCTCTTTATGACAACTTTTATGTACTTGAAAGTTTTTATCGTGTCCCCCCTCAGTCTTCTCTTCTCCGAACTAAACAAACCCATTTTTTTCAACCATTCCTTGGAGATCATGTTTTCTAGACCTTTAATCGCTGCTGGTGCTCTCTGGATTTTATCCAGTTTGTTCACATCTTTCCCAAAGTGTGGTGCTTAGAACTGGACACAATACTCCAGTTGAGGCCTTATCAGTGCTGAGTAGAGCGGAAGAATTACTTCTCATGTCTTGCTTACAACACACCTGTTAATACATCCTAGAAGGATGTTCACTTTTTTTACAATAGAATTACATTGTTGACTCGTATTTAGTTTGTGATCCACTATAGCCCACAGTTCCTTTTCTGCAGTACTCCTTCATTGCCCATTTTGTATTTGTGCAACTGATTGTTCCTTCCTAAGTGGAGGACTTTGCATTTGTCTTTATTGAATTTCATCCTATTTATTTCAAACCATTTCTCCAGTCTATCAAGATCATTTTGAATACTAATCCTGTCCTCCAAAGCACTTGCAATCCCTCCCAGCTTGGTATCATCCACAAACTTTACAAGTGTACTCTCTGTGCCATTATCTAAATCATTTATGAAGATATTGAACAGAACCGGACCCAGAACTGATCCCTACGGTACCCCATTCGATATGCCCTTCCAGCTTGATTGTGAACCATTGATAACCACGCTCTGAGTATGCTTTTCTAACCTCATAGTGGGTTCATCTAGCCCAGAGGTTCTCAAAGTAAGGGCGGGTCTCAAGGGAGGCATGGGAAGGTGTCAAGGGAGGCGCGAGCTGTGTGCCCTTTTTTTGTTTTGGAAGAGCTCTGGCTGTCAGCCCTGGGTGACTGGCTCTCATGCAGAAGGACCGTGCACACCTGGGAGGTGGGGATAAAGGGGACAGTCGGAGTCCTTCCCCCCACCAGTCCCTCACTGGGAGGCAGCTCGGGCTCAGACTCTCCTTCCATCCCCCAACCATCCCTCACCTGGAGGCGGTGGAGCTCTGGCTGTCAGCCCCGGGGCAGCAGCAGCAGCACAGAAGTAAGGGTGGCAATGGGACGCTAAGTCTGCTGTGAAAAGTAATATTGACAAATATCACTTTTCACATCTCCACGCTCACTTCTGCATTGCTGCTGGCGCGGCGCTGCCTTCAGAGCTGGGCGCATGGCCAGCAGCTGCTGCTCTCCGCTCTAACTTCAGAGCTGGGCGCCCGCTGCTCTCCGCTCTAACTTCAGAGCTGGGCGGCACTATATGTACTTGGGAAGGGACGGGCATAAGCGACTACAGACACAAAGAAAGGGAGCCGAATCAAATAAATTTGAGAACCACTGGTCTAGGCGATATTTCCCTAATTTGTTTATGAGATGGCCATGTGAAACAGTATCAAAAGATTCACTAAAGTTGAGATCTATCACATTGATAACCAGAAACTTCAGTTAGGGTCAGCACAGCCCCGAGCAGTGGTCAGAGTTGGGCACAGGGCTGCACTAAGTTTGGCGGCTGTGGGTGTGACTGGCCAGGTAGGAAGGTGCAATCTGGCTGTGCTGGGAGGGTGGCTGGAGAAGATGCATGGGTTTTGGAGGTTGGTTGTGCTGGGTGGATGTGTAGGTATTGGATGGTATCTGGCTTGGAGCTGGGTGGACAGGAGAGTGGAATGGGGACTCTCATGGTAGGGCACTGGAGAGGCCTGTGTTGGCATAGCTGGGAGTGGTGGATGCCAAGAATTGCTGGATATTTGCTGGGTCCCTGGGAGGTTGGGGGCTGCTGGGGGCCTGGGGAGTGTTGCTGGAACTACTAGTCGGGGTGGAGACTGAGGTGCCTGGGGTGGGCTGGGTGCAGCTGCTTGGGAGCGTGAGGGAGCCTGCTTCCACCTTCTCCTAACAGCTCCTTGCGGACTGGAATCCAGCCGAGGGAGCAGAGAGAACCTGTCTGCCTCCTCAGTAGATACCATGACGATTCCATGTGGCAGGAAAGCACATAAGAATGGTCTGGCCCAGTACGGCCAATGGTCCATCTAGCCCAGTGTCCAGTGCCCAATGACCGCACTTCAGAGGGAGTGACTAGAACAGGGAAATTAGTGAGTGATCCATCCCCTGCTGTCCAGTCCCAGCTGCCAGGCTTAGGGACACCCTGACATGACGTTGCACAATTGCGGGCAAATGCTGCTGCCTTCAGGACAAAATTCTGGGGAACTGGCAGCCTTGGCATTCAACAGTGTGAAGGTGCCAGTTGTGCTGACTCGTTAAGGCTGAGCTGCATTTTGCACCTTACAGCAGGGATTCAATCCCTTTTCTGTGTATGAAAAATACAACGTATTCTCCCCAGAAGCATGGAACTGTGTGTGGCCAGCTCTCAGGCTCTGATCACACCTCTCATATTGGATGCTTTTTTAAAAGACCCACCTCCTGGAGTCCTGTGATGAGGTGATACTCTCAGTGTGCATTTTTTTAACAAGGGGAAGCCTCTAGTCCTCCAGGTTACAGAGAAAAGCCTGAAAGCATGACTCAGGTGTGACCCACAGGCTCAGAAACTTTGCGCTGCTATGCTCAAGCAAAGCGGCTATAAACCCAGCTCCGACCCATATGCTCTGGCTGCTTTGTGCTGCTCTAGGGTGGCCAGACACAGCCAGATCGTAGTGGTGAATCTGGTTCTAGAAATATACTTAAAAAAAAAAAGGCTGAAGGTTGATACTCGTGTCTTCAGGTTAGTTCTCATCATGCTGGACAGTGTAGAGGGCCCTGAACATCATGATGTTCTGTCCTGAGTGAAAGCTGGTGTGTTATGAGGCGGGATGCCTATGAAGGACAGGTGCCCCTTGACACCGTCCAGCCGTTGTGTTTTAGGACTTCCATGGGGTCTTTTCCAGCCTGTTTTCATGGGGTCAAAGTTGAAGATGATTCTCGCAGGGATGTTGGCAGGCGTTCAAAGCAGATAACCATACTACCTTCAAGAGCACTGGAGGACCGTTGACAGAGCGGGACCTGCTTAGTTAGGAAGTGGATCCCTTCACCCTTCCAAGTCTTCAAATAATTAGAAATAGCCCATGGGAACAGCTGCTTTCAGAGCTGGGAACCAGCATGGGGCAGGGAGCAGCCCTAGAGGAGACAGAGGGGCTCAGAGGACCCCATAGCAGCCCCAACAGCCAGGAGGGACTGGCGCCAGGGGACCTAGGCTTGCCCAAAGGGTCAGGCATGCCACCTGCAGGCTCTCCTCACAAGCACCCAGCTGGGTCCCAGGAGAGAGACAGGTTTGGGCCTCACTCTCCTGGGTCCCAGTCCACTGCACCCCCCACAGTTCTCAACTGGACTGAGCTGGAGACGTAGGTGCAGGGCCGGTGTAACCACTAGGCAAACTAGGTGGCCACCTAGGGCATCAAGATTTGGGGGCGCCAAAAAGCGGTGCCCCCAATGTTTTTTTTTACACTACAGTGGAGTCACATCTTACGCGGGGGTTAGGTTCTAAGGTGAGTGCGTAAGAGGAAAATTGCTTATAGTGAAAATTGCCATAAAGTACAGTACACATAGTATACACAGTACACACTGTATACACTAGAACAGGGGTCCTCAAACAACGGCATGTGTGCCAAAAGTGGCATACAAGCCGATTTTTTTTTAATGGCAGGCTGCGGGTCCCGGCCACTGCTGAGTCCGTTGCTGGCCTGGGGTTCCATTCACTCAGCTGGCAGCAGGCTGAGTGGGGACGGCAGAGGGCTGAGTGGGCCGGCTGGTAGGAGCCAGCAGACAGAACTCCAGACCGGCAGCGGGCTGAGCAGCTCAGCCCGCCGCTGGTCTGGGGTCCTGGCTGCCGACCCCACTCAGCCCGCCGCTGGTCTGGGGTTCTGGCCGCCGACCCCACTCAGCCCGCTGCCGGTCTGGGGTTCTGTCCACCGGTTCCTGGCAGCTGGGATCCCGGCCACCGGCCCACTCAGCCCGCTGCCGGCCTGGGGTTCTGTCCACCGGTTCCTGGCAGCTGGGATCCCGGCCACCGGCCCCACTCAGCCCGCTGCCGGTCTGGGGTTCTGTCCACCCGTTCCTGGCAGCTGGGATCCCGGCCACCGGCCCCACTCAGCCTGCTGCCAGCCTGGGGTTCTGTCCACTGGTTCCTGGCAACGGGGATCCCGGCCACCGGCCCCACTCAGCCCGCTGCCGGCCTGGGGTTCTGTCCACCGGTTCCTGGCAGCTGGGATCCCGGCCACCAGCCCCACTCAGCCCATTGCCAGCCTGGGGTTCCATTCACCCAGGACGGCAGGAGGCTGAGCGGAGCCACCGGCTAGGACCCTGGCTGGCAATGGGCTGAATGGGGCCGGCGGCTGGGACCCCGGTTGGCAGAAGCCAGCAGATGGGTGAGCCTGCTGCTGGTCTGGGGTTCCGTCCGCCGGCTCCTGCCAGCCGGGATCCTGGCCACCGGCCCACTCAGCCTGCTGCCGGCCCCCCTCAGCTCACTGCCGGCTGAGTGAATGGAACCCTTGGCACTTGACTGCAGTGATCAGGCTGTAGAAGAGCCTGAAGTTATTTGGGAAGGGGGGAGGGGATAGTTTAAAATGTAAATGAATAAAATGGAAAGCGCTGGCTGGGCTAACACTGATCGTCAGGGAGGGTTAACAGAGGAACAATCCAAAGCCTCTCATTGGGCAGTGCCAGGCACTGGGCAGCAAAGACTATGATCCGCGATCGCTCCAGGGCCCCGTGTCCATTGCAGAAAACCTCTCCTAGCAGCACGGCTATCACTCTGCATTGGTCCAGATGGATCGCCGCTCACCTATTGCAGGTGCTGTCTCCTCGGTGGCCGCCAAGCATGATTACAAATAAAAGCCTTACTGCCACGTGATGGAGATTGAAGGGAGTGCTGGGTCCGGGCAGCCATCAATGAATGGTCTGTAGACTCCGGAGCACCGCCCTGTGCTCTTCCGTAAATCAGTCAGGAGCGAGGAGTCGCTCGGAGATAATTCCTCTTCACAAACCATATGGGAATTTCAGGCATATGTCCATATGCATTGCACACATTTCCCAAAAGACCCCTCTGTGGCTTAGCAGCACTGGTGTGGTGTCACGTGGCTGCCCCTCACACGCGCTGTGCGGTCCCAGCTCTTTTCAGTGTACGTAGGTGTAGTGCTCATGGAAAGGCAAGACTACCGAGCTCTTGAGGGGCTGGTGCCACCTTCCTCACACCTTTGCCAGCACAGCACAACACAGCACAGGCCACCTCGATCCTGACCCACAGCACCCATGGCTAGCCTGCTTCTGCATCTCTTGTACTGTGCGTGGTATGTGTTTGGCATGGGGTCCATGCGGTTTGCATCTCGCATGTGCCCTGGGCACAGAAAGGCTCTTTATTTGTAGTTCTTGTGAACGCTGGCGTCCTTTAGACTAACGTCATCTGACTCCCACACTCCACGTGTGACAAGAAGGGAAGCCTGGCGCTCTCATTGGTTTCGTGCCTGGCTCATGATGTAAATCCAGTCTCGCCTCAGCTGATGTCACAGGAAGTCCCTTGCACATCGTCTCCAGCGAGCAGGGCAAGATAATAACAAGGATTTCAACATCGTCTGAAGAGCTCAACCCGCTGATACGGAACTCAGCTGTGAGATTGGTACCTTAAGTCTGACTAGCAGATGGGGAAACTGAGGCAAAAAGAGGGGCAGCAACTCACCCAAGGTTGCCTAGTGAGGCAGTGGCAGGGCTGTGAATCCTGATTCCCAGTCTCCTGCAATAGACCCTCCTCCCACTGCATGTACAGCACAGACATGCCTGGACCCCTGCACTTCTGGGGCCTGGAGGATGCTGATGGGTGGTTGCCGAAATGGAGCCTGGGGCAGGGTATACGGGATTCCAGCAAGGATTCATGTACATGCTGCGGCCGTTCTGTATACGGGGGCATATAGGGGTCCACCATGGAGTATCTCCTTATAGCTCGCAGGGGTCTCTGCGGGGTTTGAGCCTGTCCCCTCAGTGCCCACACAGGCCATCTCTGAGCTCACTGAAGGCAGCCCCAAAGGAGCTATGGATGAGTGTTGTGGAACTCTGCCCTGGGAACGTGGGTCTGCAATCGGGTGCCATAGCTTGGATCCCAGGAATCCTCGCTAGGTCCAATTGCCTGGGCCACCCAGCCCGCCCTGCAGAGAGCGGCAGGCCTGGGCAGGAGGGGACCAGGCGAATCTGCGCTGCAGATCCCCTGTCTGGGGCAGAGAGGAGACGCTGCTCCTCTAAAGGGAAGAGCCGCCTGCTCACGGATTGGAGGCCAAGCAAGAAACAGAGCAGAAGGAGCTGGGACTGACAGCGAGGAATGCTGGTTAGCTCTGCCTGGAGCTGAACACAGGCCAGCTTACCATGGTCGTCCCCATGGTAACCTGGGCCCAGGGAGATCAGCCACCCCTCCCTGCCCGGCCTGGCGGATTCTAGGTCACAGATGGCCCTGCCAGTCCAACTGGCCTGACAGTGGGAGAACAAAACCCACCGAAGGCCGGTTCCCCTGGGCAGGCTGCATGGGAAGGGGCTGGCGGGGCCGCAGTGGGGCACCGGGGCAAACACCCTGCACATGTCCAGCACGACACGCTCAGAGGGGACAGAATCATTTCCCAGCCCTGGCCCTCAGCATCATCCCAGCACGCCAAGGCAGGGGCTGGCGCTCCCCTCCCCCATCCAGCCCGGGTGCCCTGGCAGGGTGCTGGGCTGTCTGGGGGCAGTTGCTCCATGGAGGCAGGCGCATCCCCACCCCGGCTGGGTTTTCCCTCCCGCGCTCTGCTCCCCTGAATGCTCCATTTGAAGCTAATTCCGGCTGAAATCTGGTTTGCTTTCTAATGTTGCTGCTTTAAATGGGAGAGATTGACCTTGTAGCAGGAGGTGACATGCAGATGCACATCGGCAGGCTGTCGGAGGGCTCGGCGGGGGCTGGGAGGGCTGCTGAGCCGCCTCAGGGACAGGCCAAATATTTTATGAGTAATTTAATATCTGGAACACAGACTTTTCATTCCCCGAGATCTGCGGAGGGAAGAAGGATCCTTCCTGCAGCTCCCCAAGGTCTGTTCCTCATACGGAGGCATATCAACGGAAAGGGCTGGGAGTTAACTCCTTCCAGGTTAGCCCAGAGTGAGCCGGCGTGACAGGCAGTGCTTCAGAAACAAGGACGAGAGCTGGATCCCAGAGGTGGGGGCAGAGATAGAATGCGTTTGTGCTTGGCCGGACACAAGGAAAAATCTCTCCTTCCCAGCTCCAAGTTGCCCCGGCTGGCAACGCTAGTCAAGCCAGAAACCCAGGCAGCAGATTCAGGGTAAGGAGTTTTGCCCTTTCCCCACTTTGCTGCCTCGGGAACTGCTCAGGAAGGCCTGGCTAGGAAGGAGCTTGTCACAGCTGGGTCGTGGGCAGCCAGACCTAGTAGGCAGAGCCGGAGTCCACAGTCACAAGACAGGAGTCAGGTGGGTCAGGATACTGGGAGATCAGGAGCAGGAGACAAACTGGAGAACAAGTCAGGCACCACAGCCAGACCGGCTCAGGATACCAGAAAGCCAGAAGCAGGAACCAAGTGGAGGCCGGGAACCACAAGTCAGATGCCAGGAGTCAAGGTGGGTCAGGAGGCCAGGAAATCAAGCAGCAGGGGCAGGAATCCCAAGGCCCACAGTCCAGAGCTGGGTGCAGCCTCGCTGTTCAGACTGTTCCCTGCTTCTGCCAGTAGGCCAGTCAGCTGCTCTGCGGCTCTCTCAATCAGACCCCAGGGGCAGAGCTCGCTCTCGGGATGGGCTCCGTCGGTTCCAGGTGAACCACTGTCAGCAGGCTGCCAGGCGGAGGGTTGGAGTATGGCTGTTCCTGTGGACCAGGGTTTGAGATCCTAGGGTCTCAACACCACCCCTCTCATAGGGGTACCCTCTAAGTGACATGGGTCCTATAAAAGATCTGAACCAGGACAGGAGTGTGAATGTTTTCAGCTGGCTCTCCAGTGCATTCCTCTGGGCCGTAACCTTCCCATTCACCAGGTACCATAATTTGCCTTATAATATGCACAGTGTATTCCTCCTGACTTTGTACTTTCGGTGATTGGGCTCTATGGGGGAATGTGTTCTCAGTGTAGGGTTTTAATAAGCGAGATCTGGAACATGGGGTGTACTCTACGGGATTGAGGGAGCTAGAGCTTGAAGGTGACTGGGTTGATTTGTCACCGAATCTGTATGGGCCAAGAAACAGATAGTCTAGTTTCTGAGAGGGTCTGTCCATGTGGAGGTGTTCTGTAGAAAGCCACAACTTTGGTCCTACAGAGTAGGTGGGGCCCTGTTGTCTTTACTTGTCCATGTGCCTTTTGTACTCCTCCTTCACCTTTTCTTGGTGTCCCTTCACCAAGAGGACTTTGATGCGATGGATGTGTTCTACTAGGTCTGAGGCCGATGGTTGGGGGAAGATGTGGATAGGTGTGGGTGAAATTGGGGGTAGTACCCATAGTTGATAAAGATAAATAAGGGGATGTGACCTGGCAATGTGTGGTCTGCATTATTATACGAGAATTTGGCTTATGGTAAGAATGAAGATCAGTCATCCTGGTGATATAGTTGATGTAGCATCGTAAGTATTGTTCTAGGATCTGGTTGATTCTTTCCATTTAGCCATTTGATTGAGGATGGTAGGCAGAGAACAGGTGCACGTGGACTCCTAATAGACACTTCCCATCAGAGGTGATGTGATCCGGGAGTCCATGAAGATAGACTATATTGTTTATCCAGAGCTGGGCAGTTTCCCCTGTGGAGTTTCCCATGCATGGAATGAAAAGGACCATTTTAGAAAAGTGATCTACCAGTGTCAGAATGGTTGTGAAACCACTGGATTAGGGTAGTTCCACCACAAAGTGCAAGGAAATGGCTTCCCAAGGCCGAGATGGGGTGTCCAGAGCTTGGAGGAGACCACAGGGTTTCTGGCATGGGATCTTGATGCAGCTACACACCTTGCAGGAAGCACGTTGGTACTGTATCTATGGAACAAGGCATTGATCTTGCCATTTCTAGTTCCAGGGTGTAGGTCAAGGTAAAGTTGAGCTGAGAGCTGTCATTGGTTTAGGACTTTGGCCCTGTCTCCAGGTTCTTGTGATCGATAAACACTTTGACCAGATGACGGGCCCCATCAAAGTAGTGTCACCACTCTTCAAAGTTGGTCTTAATTGCCAAGAGCTCCTTGTCCAAGAGCTCATAGTCTGCTCAGCAGGGGTAGCTTCCTCGAGTCACCGGCAATGGGGTGCAGTATTTGCTTGGGTGCATGCCTCTGGGAGAGGACTGCCCTGATTGCTCTGCTAGAGGCATCAGCTTCCACAATAAAAACTTGCATCATGTCTGGTTGGGCCAGTACTGGAGCGGTGGTGAAGGCGAACTTTAGCTGCTCGAATGCGTGCTGGGCCTCAGGTGACTAGTGGAATGGGCATTTTTCCAGAGTAGGGCAGTGAGGGCTCAGCTTGTTTTGAAAAATTTGAAATGAACTCCCAGTAAAAGTTTGTGAAGCCTAAAAACTTGTAGGTCATGCCCACTCGTGGACAGGCTGGACCTTGTGTGGGTCCATCTTGATTCCTTCTGGAGTCAGGATGAAACCCAGGAACTTGGTTGAGGTCTGATCGAATGCGCACGTCTCATGTTTACCGTAGAGTGTTGTCATAGTCTCTCCAGCACTGTACAGATGTGAGTGGTGTGTTGGTCCAGATCATCCGAGAAGATCAACATATCATATAAGTATACCACCACAAACTGGTCCATGAGGTCTTGTAGCACATTGTTAATGAAGTGCTGGTACGTTGCTGGGGCATTACTCAGTTGGAATGGCATAATCAAATATTCAAAGTGGCCATAGCGGGTCCAAAAGGCAGTCGTCCATTGGTTGCACTCCTGGATACGGCTAAGATTGCACACTCCCAGAGTTCCAGTTTAGTGAATATGCGGGCAGCCCCAACACAGTCCAACAACTCAGGGATTAGCAGTAGTGGGTAACGGTTCTGGATTGTTATCTGATTTAGGGTTCTGTAATCAACACAAAGACGGAGGCTCCCATCCTTCTTTTTTTACGAAAAGGACTGAGCACTGGTTGCTGAAGTTAACTAGCAGATGAAACACCCCCCGCCAGGTTCTCTTGGAGATATTGTCACAACACAGCCAGTTCAGGTTCTGACGTTGTGAATATCTGCCCAAAAAGTATCTTCACCACCGGCTGGAATTCTATGGGGCAATCATAGTCCTGATGTGGGGTAGTGGCTTTCCGTATTCTTCTTCTCAAAAATGTCAGTGAAGTCACAGTATCTGGGGGGAAGTTCCCTCAGTAGGTGTTTCAATGTGGGCAACTACACCTACTTGAACTGTCTCGGGTCTGGGTGCAACGCTTTCTGGTCCCTGGCCGTGCACCAGCAAAATTCTGATGGGAAAGTGACTGTTCTCGCCAGTGAATGAGGGGATCACGAATGGTTATCCAGGAAGTACCAAGGATCAGGGGAAAATGCAGGAATGGATCACACCGCATTGTATTGTTTCTAGGTATCCCTGAATAACAGGCTCTAGGGGGACAGTCTCCTCCACAACTGGACCTGAAGTCAGCGGGGACCCGTCAATAGTTTCAACCGCGGCCTAGTATATCAGGGAAATCTGTAGGGCCTGAGCTGTAGCTGCATCCATACAATTGTCTTCTGCTCCTGAACTAATGAGGGCCTGTTGGAAGATAATCTATTGGGGATCCTCTGGGATGCACAGGTAGATAGACACCTGCAAATGGGAAGCCCCAGGATGGGGCTTAGGATGCGTCTCAGTGAGGACTAGGGTATAGGGAAATTCTAGTCTCTCAAGGACCAGGCTGGTTCCCTCCACCATGCCTGGGCTGGTTTGTTTCCCAAGCAACTTGGTGCTCGTCCTGGGCAAGCCGAGATGGTGTGGTCACATTCACCACAATAGAAGCACAGGTGGTGTTAACAGTGCCATTCCTTTTCTTTAGGTGTGAGCTGCTGACAAGACAGATTGGCTTGCATAGGTTTGGTGGTCTATACAGAAGGTGAGGTCATGGCATGCAGGGAGGATGACTGCAGAGAACCTCTTCTCCTTTCTTCATTCTTGCAGCCTATCGTCTATGCAGATGGCAAGGTCCATGAGGGTGTCTAGGCCTACCAGTTTGTCTTTGATTTCTTCCCGCAAGCCCCACTGGAATAGTACAGCTGTGCTGCTTCATTCCACTCTATCCACTGTGCAGAAGTGGGCCTGATTGATACATTGTCACGGAGAGTTCCACAAGCTAATGGGACATTGTGTAAAAGGGGGCTTCCTTGCATCAGTTTTATATTTGCTGCCTCTCACTTTCATCAAATGCCTGTTTGTTCTTGTATCATGGGACGGGGTGAGCCAGGTCACCCAACTTACCTCCTACAGCAGCCAGGTCCTTGTTCATCTTCTGTGCATACTAAAGAGTGCTGATCTTTCCAGGCCTTTCATTGCAGCTCTGAGCCCACTCAATTTCTGCTGTATCTGTTTGGAGATGGGGTGACCAGAACTGCTCGCTGTATCCAATTGAAGGCATTCCATTCATTTATATGATGGCAGTAGAATATTTTTAGTATTATTTAATGCATCCTAACATCTTGTTTGGGTGACTCATCTTTCGGGGCTTCTCATACGTCTGGTACAGGGGTCGGCAACCTTTCAGAAGTGCTGTGCCGAGTCTTAATTTATTCACTCTAATTTAAGGTTTCGCGTGCCAGTCATACATTTTAACGTTTTTAGAAGGTCTCTTTCTAGAAGTCTATAATATATAACTAAACTATTGTTGTATGTAAAGTAAATAAAGTTTTTAAAATGTTTAAGAAGTTTCATTTAAAATTAAATTAAAATACAGAGCCCCCCGGACCGGTGGCCAGGACCCAGGCAGTGTGAGTGCCACTGAAAATCAGCTCGCGTGCCGTCTTCGGCACGTGTGCCATAGGTTGCCTACCCCTGATCTGGTACTTCCCCTCAGTTGATACGCTCATTAGTTCATTCACATGATCAGGCAGAAGATGACTTCTGTCAGAACACAAAATTCTATTCAATGAGAAAAAAGAACGATCAACTGTAGCTGTTATGACTGGGAGTAGCAAGAGATGAATTCCTACTTCTTTCATCCCAGGAAACAGAGCACAAAGATTGGATCAAGCCACTAGTGATGATAAAAAAGAAGTTGAAGTCAAAACTTCATTTGTTTGTCATTTGATATTCTACGTTCAAATTCTCTATTCTGTCCTGATCACCTGGCAGCCCCATTGCTGGTAATGCCTCACTCCACGCGACAGTCAGTGTTTGATAAAACAGGCATCTGTAAAAGCTCCGTAGAGGTTGAGTAGAATGCAGAAGTCACTGTGGTAGATTAGTAAGAATCAAGTCTGTGTACTTTTTCAGATGGCTTAACAAACACTTTTTATCCTCTTCACTTAAGAATTCAATATAAGTGCCATCATTAGTCAACTTCTGGACTGATGTCTTCCATGGATATCTCTCTGATTGATCCAAGTGTAGCTTTTATTGCTGGACAAAGATCTGCTACCGTTGTAGCAGATACCTGGATGGCTTTGTTTAATGACCCAAGTGGTTTCAAAAGTAGACTTACGAGAGAGAATGGCCATTGTCTTCTCTGACGTAGTAGCAAAAGTAGATCACCAGCCTCACTACTTAGATCTCTCCCATCTCGGTAGATACTTTCCAAAGCTGGTAATAATGGTTGTAGTAATTTTAAGACAACAGCATCTCTCATGAGAAAGCCAGCGGGTTTTCCCAGGTTGGACCAATTTGAACTTCAGTCCCAGATCATTTTCTATTTTTTCCAAGACATTCTGTCTTTTTGGACTCTTGTTGAAAAAAAGAGTATAACAAAGACATTAAATGTATGGCTTTTTTAATGTCTTTTGAAGATTCTGCAGTTCATACTACTGCTAGTTGAGTAGACCATAGAACTGTAGGATTGTAAGTTGGAAGGGTTCTTGAGAGATCTTTCTAGTCCCATCCTCTGCTCTCAAAGTAGGACTAAGTATTATCTAGATGATCCCTGACAGGTGTTTGTGTAATCTGCTCTTAAAAACCTTCAATGACAGAGATTTCACAACGTCCCTAGGCAATTTTTTTTTCAGTGCTTAACCACCCTGACAGTTAGGAACTTTTTCCTAATGCCCAATCTAAACCAACCTTACTACAATTTAAGCCCATTACTTCTTGTCCTATCCTCAGAGGTTAACAAGAACAATGGTTCTCCCTCCTTCTGGTAACAATCTTATATGTATTTGAAAACTGTTATCATGTCCCCCCTCAGTCTTTTCTTCTCCAGACTAAACAAACCCAATTCTTTCAATCTTTCATCATATGTCATGTTTTCTAGACCTTTAATCATTGTTGTCGCTCTCTTCTGGACTTTCTCCAATTTGTCCACATCTTTCCTGAAATGTGGTGCCCAGAACTGGACACAATACTCCAGTTGAGGTCATATCAGCATGCAGTAGAGCGGAAGAATTACTTCTTGTGTCTTGCTTACAACACTCCTGCTAGTACATCCACAAGTGATATATTTTTTTTGCAACAGTGTTACACTGTTGACTCATATTTAGCTTGTGATCCACTCTGACCCCCAGATCACTTTCTGCAGTACTCCTTCCTAGGCAGTCATTTCTCAAATTGTATGCATGAAACAGATTGTTCCTTCCTAAACCGACTACTTTACATTTGTCCTTATTGAATTTATAATATTTACTTCAGACCATTTCTCCAGTTTGTCCAGATCATTTTGAACTTTAATTCTATCCTCCAAAGCACTTGTAACCCCTCCCAGCTTGGTATCGTCCACAAACTTCATAAATGTACTCTCTATGCCATTATCTACATAATTGATGAAGATATTGAACAGAATCAGACCCAGGTCAGATCCCTACAGGAACCCACTTGATATGCCCTTGATATGACAGCTTGACGGTCAACCACTGATCACTACTTTCTGGGAATGGTTTCTCAATCCCGTCGTTCCATGCGCATCCAACTAGATTGCCAGCTGCTTTTCGACTGAAGTTGGCAGAGGGGGAGGCCGGAGAGTGCGTGACAGGGAGGGTGTGCGTGAGGGAGAGATAGACAGAATGTATGTTGGAGGAGTGTGTGTGTTAGGGGTGTGTGTTGGCATGCCACTGTCTCTTAGGTTCAGACTGCCACTGGAAGCAACCAGTCCTAAGGCAGGGGGAGGGGGATACCCGTGTCATCAGCCCCCCGCCTCCCTCCCTGGCCTAGGGTGACCAGATCACCCAGGTCAAATATTGGGATGTGGGGGGGAGGGGCGTGGCAGGGGGTGTGGCAAAAACAAAAAAAAAAGTGGCAGAGCAACCCCCCCCCCCCAAGTGCTGGAGGGAGGCCCAGGAGACTCAGGAGAAGTGCGGGGCCGGGGTGAGTGAGAGTCCGGCCTGGCCCCGAGCAGGCAGGACTCAGTTGGGCAGTAGGGAGAGGAGGGGGGTGGCCCACGGTGCCAGGCGGCGGCTGTTCTCCCCCCTGGGCAGCGGGACTCGGGAGCAGCCACTGATGCAGCTCCCACTGCCGCGGGGGAGGAAGCGTCCGATGGCCAAGCTCGGCGGCTGCGGCTCTGGTGCCCGGGCCTGTTGCGGGGACCCAGCAGTGTGCACTGCATGTGCCCAGCCCCTGGCCAGTCGCGTCTGGGCTGCTGCCCAGCTGGTACAATCCCGCGGGCGACCCTGGAGTGGGGGCAGCAGGCCCCAACCCCCCCCCGTCCTGCTCGGGTTCCGCAGGGGAACGAACGGGGCTGGGCTGCCGATGCGCAGGAATCCCGCAGGAAGAAATCCCTTCCACCCCAGGGGCACCTGTTCCAAGCCCCCAGAGTGAACACACCCACCCACAGGAAAAGTACAGTGGATATAACAAGGGAAATATTTATTTACAGAGGGATGAGAGGAGAAAAACAACAAAGGGAAATATAAGGGGAGCGGCAGAACAGGGCTGCATCCAAACCAAGGCCCCACAGGCCCAGTGGTAGCACAGTCTGACAGGGCAGACACCGAGCAATGTGTCTGCACACAGAGTTCAGGAGTCCTGAGCAAAGTTCCAGTCTGGTTGGGAGTCTTGGGTGCTACTGGTCATCTTCAGCGCCAGTGAACTTCCCCCAACAAACCCCTCCGGTGCCCTCTTCTACCGCTCTCTGCAAAGCCACACAGAGCGACCACCTCCCCACTTAACTAGCTACAGCCTCCCTCCTTGTTCCCAATGCAGAGTCACAAGCCCCAGTACTCACTGCCCCATGCAGCTCTGCGCAGCCGTGATACTGGGTTCAGCTCCGGCCTGTCCTCCTCAGGTGATTCCTTCCTGGCACAGTGCTGCTACTGTCCTGGATGTCCCTGATCGGCCACCCTGTCCCTCCAAGGCTTCAGGCAGGTTCTCCGCTGCTTCACTTTGCGAGGGCCTGCGGGCTGCAGCCCTTCTTTCTCTCTGCAACTCCACAGCCACCCCCTGGAGTTTCCCTCCTTACTCTCACTGCTCCCCTCTAGGGGAAAAAGATTTAAAGGGGCCATGCTCTCTAAACCCCCAGGGGTTACATTAATAATTCTATAAAGAGACACTTGTCCTAGTACAGAGCATTGTGGTTCTGCTGTTAACCTCTAGCCAGTCTCTAATGCAAGAGGTACTTTGACTCTCACCCCATGACCACTTCGTATTGTAATTCCAGGTGCCACAAGGTGGCACTGTTACACATGATCTTTCCATTTCTTTTTCTCAGCGTGCAAACAAGTGTTGATGCTTGGGAATACATGCTGTGTTGGTTAGTGGGATGTTATACAAGGTTTTGTGTAGAGAAAGCTTTGGGGCGAGAAGGTGCGGGGTGAGCAGCAGATGAGTTCGTTTTCTGCCTTGATCTCCGACTGGAGTCAATTCTTGAGGCAGAGTTCTCACTGGGAACTGGACCAGTGCTGGGCTGAGATCCTTGGAAGTACAGATTGCCCTGCCTGCTTTTCGACCACCTCTGTTCCAGGAGCGGTGTATGTGTGTGAATAAAGCAAGTTACCTTTAGAATATACCCAGACGCTGCATCAATAATTTCTCCTCCCTTGGGAAGCTGGCTGCAAGGCCACAGAAACCTACTGCCTCTTGGCAGAGGGGCGCCACTGGCATCAATATGGGATGCTGGGGCCAGAAGAAGGGACAAGAGTATCCTCTGGTGAGGGACTTGTCAAAGATCGGCTAAAAGTCCAGGTAGATCATATGAATTCATGCAGGTAAGCAGGAGCACACACACGTCTTTGGTTAAGTAACTATTTTGAATTCAAATAAGTATTCACAGACATTTTTCCATTCACCCATCTTTGCTGATACTACATGGTTGACCCCTGGGCTGCAGACATGCTGCTGTGTGGGATCTTGGCTTGCTGAGCGTTGGGTTTGGAGTGATCACAAGGAAGGTCAGTGTGATGGGGGTCTACAGGCCCCAAACCGAACCAGGGCTGGCTGTCTCAAAGAGCATCACTGCATCTGCTGGAGGAGGAGTCCCCATCATCCGGCCTAGGATCGTGAGTAGAGGCGTATTGTCATTTATCAAGGTGAATGTTCTCCCACAGCACTAGCTATGGATGGACATTACTCCACACAGTATGATCTCTTTCATGGTCTGTGCATAATTCCAGTCTGTTCTAGCCAGGGTGCAGACTGCTCAGGGTATTACTTGTTTGTTTAATTTCATACACATTAGGAAGGGACGTCCCTCTTCTGGGCCCCCCTTCCAATACTGACAGCACCACAATAACCAGCAGCTATACACTGAACTCCCAAGCTCTACTGCCAACCACGCCCCCAACCATAATGCACTCCCACCTTAGAGCTCCATTATATTGCAATGATCATCAATCCCCTCTCCACCCCCATCCTGTTCTGGCCCCAAATGCCTGTGAGATCCTTGCAGCATGCCCGGAAGGTTAACCAGGCTGGGCACTGGCTGACCAGGGGTCTTCTCTCTGCTTGTGTGTTTCAGCTCCAATCCAATGGGTAAGCACACACCAGCCCCTGTTGAGATGGCAAAGTGTGTTCAGCTCCAGCAAATGCTTGGTGTCGTTCCTGGGTCAGGTCCCAGTTTCTGCCAGTGGGACTTTGGCTAGAGTGGCAAGAGCTCAACAGTGCTCTTTAAAAGAGAGCTGGATACATTCATGGAGGTCAGGTCCATTAATGGCTGTGAGCCAGGACGGGTAAGGAATGGTGTCCCTAGCCTCTGTCTGTCAGAGGGTGGAGATGGATGGCAGGAGAGAGATCACTTGATCTTTACCTGTTAGGTTCACTCCCTCTGGGGCACCTGGCATTGGCCACTGTCGGTAGACAGGATATTGGGCTGGATGGACCTTTGGTCTGACCCAGTACGGCCGTTCTTATGATAGAGGCCCAGAGCCCTGGTGCTAGTTGGAGAGTGAGTGAATGCCTGTGTCTCCCCATCTCCTGGCAGCGTGCCGAGAGCTGAGCCCAAGTTACCCACGGACACTCTGCCCAGATAACTTACGACTCCTCAGCTCTTGCAGTGTCTGGGCCCAGGGGGTTGAAAATCCGCTGGTGCACCCTATGTACACCATAGGGAACCTGGTATAGTGGAGAATCTCCTCAGGGTATGGGGAGGTCCTGACTCTCCAGCTCCACCTGCTGGTAAACAGGGTCAGATCTATACTGAGACTTCAGGCTCATTCTCCTCTGCAGGAGAAAACTGCATTGGAGGCCAGGAAGCTCCAGCCGTGTAAACCCTACGTGGAGAACAGAACCAGGCGGCTTCTCTCCAGAACCATGCGGGTGGTTTCGTGGGAAGCTTTCCTGTTTCCTCCCATGCTGGTTAGCCGGGTGTTAGCGGAAGGTTCAGGAACTTGTCATGCGACTGCCAGCCCAGCTTGATACAGTCTGGAACAGTCGGGAGCCCAGTTTTAAGCTACAGACCAGTTCTGAACAGGCCAGACCTCAGTCTCTTTCTATCAAAACCATGCAACATTCATGGTTTTGAAGCGGCTGCCAGTGAAACACACAGCAGTTTTGCTGCAGTTTCCCTAAGTTTAGGGTTCCTTGGAAACGTGGGGATTGATCCGGCTCTAATCAAGGCCTGATTGTCACTTTACCCCTCCAGCCTAGTCCCCTACCACGTGTTAGTTGTAACTTTAGCTGCTCAGTCTAATTCCTTCTCTGAAAGCAAGACTTCTTATTGATAGCAACAGCCCAATCCTGCACCCACTGAAATTAATGGGAGTTTTGATTAATGGGCCCAATTCTCCTACTCAATAGAATTTGCATGGTGTAAAAGGAGAATCAGGTCCATTCAATGTAAAAGTGACCTAGAGTAGCTTTTCTGGATATAAATGTCAGTTTTACTGGCCCATGTCTCTGGATCCACCAGAGGTAGTGGGAAATCTCCCTTCTCCAGGGTATATTATAGAGTTCCCATGCTAGCCAGATGGGTTACAAGGTACTGGACTGATTCAGTCACCAGTGCGAGACTGAAAGGACCCATTCTAGGACTCGTGAGAGGGCAATGGAGGGGAGGAAGCGTCACGTTTGGAGAGATGATGGCGTTTTGGTGGCAGGATGCTACTGGAGAAGGTTGATGTTCGATGCTGCACAGAACTTTGGAATCTGAGACTAAATCCCAGGAGAGCAGCTTCGTGCTCAGCATGCAGGGGAGGCGTCTAGAGGCGAATGCTGGGCATCACAATGACGTGCCGATCGATAGGGGAGCGGCCCAGGCCCAGCACTTCATTATGGGGCAGTGGTAAGTATCTCTGGGTCACCCTCCTGCCAGGTGCCAATGCCAGCACTGAGCCCTGGTTGCTGCTGCCTAAAGAGACTTCTGAAAAATATACACAATTCTGGTTTGAGCCCCTGCCCAGAGCGGGACTCGTGTATCTGGCTCTGGCCTATCAGAGACCTAGAGCCGTCAGGCCAGGAGGGATCACCAGACCATCTAATCTGACCTCCCGCACTCCGACGGCCACTAACCACTTACCAGCCATCTTTGCACCAAGCCAACAGCCAGAATTAAGCCAAAGTTTGGCAGCCTGCAGGAGCCTAAGGTATTGATTTAAAATAAAGCTTCCCTGGTCCTCCCGGGGTGTTTTCCCTCACTCACCAACACGCAGGGTCCTCGGATCATGGACCCCGAGGAGCTGTTATTTGGAGAAATGGGAAATCAGTAAAAACACTCTGAAAAGCCTGAGTATACAGATTTGCAGGTAAGAAATCAAACGAACCAGATCAACTGGGCCATGGGATCATAGGACTGAAAGGGGGCTTTTGGATCATTGGGTCCAGTCCCAGCTAGCCTGGGTGACTCCACCATGTAATCCCATTCATACATGTATCAAGATCCATCTTAAACCTAGTTAGGTGTTTGCTCCCACTGCTCTGATTGCTCCAGAACCTCCCTTCTCTGAGGTTAGGAACCTTATATTGATCAATCCGCTGATGCCAGATAAATAATAAACCAAAGAACTGTCCTCCACAAACCCCACTCACAGGTCAGGTGAGTCACAGTGCTAACCAAGGAGCATCTCCCAGCCTGAGATCCATTCCACCAGTGCAGTGACTTGGTCCAGTTCACTGACTTCTGCTAACCCAGTGGGCCAGGGCATTGTGAAGTCTGCTCAGTGCAACTAGTCTGGTCAGCCCTTAGAATCATAGAATCTTAGGGTTGGAAGGTACCTCAGGAGGTCATCTAGTCCAACCCCCTGCTCAAAGCAGGACCAATCCCCACCTAAATCATCCCAGCCAGGGCTTCGTCAAGCCTGACCTTAAAAACCTCTAAGGAAGGCGATTCCACCACCTCCCTAGGGAACCCATTCCAGTGCTTCACCACCCTCCTAGTGGTGTAATCAGTTCTGTTCCTGTTCCACCATTAACTCAGACCTGCACACATACAGCCCTTAGGAAGAGCCTGTGTTCCCTGCATGGCACAACTCATATTCACAATGGAGACTTTTCCCTTCGTTATTGGTGAAGCCTGAGTTTTGTTACACAAGCAAAGTCCATCATTCACAACGTCAGGGGAACCCCTCAGGCGGGGCACATCCTTCACAGTTCCAACGCCCTTCTCTGAGTACAGCACGAATAATGCTCCACTATCCCATTTACACATCACAACTTCAACAAACGGCAGCGTAACGGGGCGAGACTCACCCCTGCGGCGCCTCCTGCTGGCATCCTGGGAATTAGCTCTTTTTCCAGCCTTGGAGCACCCTCTGCAGGCTGACGTCTCGCTGCCACTGGGCCCCCGCATGTCCCTCCCAGACCCCAGGGCCCTGTTATCTGGGGTGCTGCCCCCTGGCAGTAACCCCTCTGTGACAATGCGGTTCTGGCGGAACCCAACTGAGAGTGCCAACTCAGGACAAATTGCTAAAATAGGGCAGTTACAGCCCAAGTCTGGGGTTTTTCCACCTCTAAGGCAAACCAAACCAGCCAGACTAGGAGGACTTCGGTCTCACCCCACTGGCTAACCGCAAGTCTCTCAAGCAATCTCCTTAGACACTCCAGTTTCCCAGTATAACCACCAGTGCCACTCGTACGGGGACAAATGGTTATGAAAACCAGTACCCAAGTAACAGAAAAAGGTTCTCCTGATCCCAAAGGACCAAGCCCCAGACCCAGGTCAATATACAAATCAGATCTTACCCACAAATCACGCTGTTGCCAATCCTTTAGAATCTAAAATCTAAAGGTTTATTCATAAAAGGAAAAAGATAGAGATGAGAGTTAGAATTGGTTAAATGGAATCAATTACATACAGTAATGGCAAAGTTCTTGGTTCAGGCTTGCAGCAGCGATGGAATAAACTGCAGGTTCAAATCAAGTCTCTGGAATACATCCCCCGCTGGGATGGGTCCTCAGTCCTTTGTTCAAAGCTTCAGCTTGTAGCAAAGTTCCTCCAGAGGTATGAAGCAGGATTGAAGACCAGATGGAGATGAGGCATCAGCCTTATATAGTCTTTTCCAGGTGTAAGAACACCTCTTTGTTCTTACTGTGGAAAATTACAGCAAAATGGAGTCTGGAGTCACATGGGCCAGTCCCTGCATACTTTGCTGAGTTACAAGGCGTATCTGCCTTCTCTCAATGGGTCCATTGTATAGCTGATGGTCCTTAATGGGCCATCAAGCAGGCTAGGCAGAGCTAATCTCAGCTTGTCTGGGATGTCACCCAGAAGCATAGCATAAGTTTGCCATACAGACAGTATAGAGCCAATATTCATAACTTCGACTACAAAACTGATACACACATATAGACAGCATAATCATAACCAGTAAACCATAACCTTGTCCTAGACACCCCATTTGACCCCCTTTATACAAGATTTGGGTGCCACTACAGGACCTTGGTTGCAACAATGATCTATACGGTCCCAGTTTATGTCAACAACGTCACACCCTCACTCTCAGGGTCTCCCCTCTCCGGGGACCCCTAATCCCACCTTGCCTCAGCCGGTGGCTACTGCCAGTCAGCAATGAGCCCCTGCTCCCTGGGGCAGACTGCAGTATTACAGCCAGTCATCACAGGCAAGGGGGTAGGACCTGCTGTCTTCCTCTACCACCCAGTACCTCAGGGGCGGGCCTAGGACCAGGCCCGCCAGCCTGGAGCTCCCCTGCTCCTCTGGTCTTTCCCCAGCCCTGCTTCACTCCCCAGTACCCTTTCTCTAGCCAGCCAGGCCCTGCTCCCTCCAAGACTGGAGAGAGACTGCTAGCGCCAAGCTAGCAGCCCTTTTATAAGGACCTGCTGTGCTCTGTTTGGGGCGTGGCCCCAGCCGTGCCTGCTTTCCTAACCAGCCTGGGCTTTTCCTTACAGCCCCAGCCCTCTCCCAGGGCTGGCCTTAACCCTGTCCGGTAACCACCCTGCTACAGGCAGCCAAAACAGCAAAACCCAGGAGGTGGAAATATGGGTAAATAATATTCTAATTCAGGTAAATGAAGCAGGCCAGAGCTGGCTTTTCTTCTTCTCCCCAGCAGAGGGAGCAGAGAACTCAGTCCCTAGCCCTGAGGCTTCCATCTGTATTATTAAGGAAGGATCCTTGCAGTTCTGCACATCTCACCCCCTGTTCACTGGGAGACCCTCCTGCCAGAGGCTGTGGGCAGCAAGGGGGGGGGGCAGGTTCAATGCCTAGAGGTTCCTTCTCAAAATACAACTACATGGCCTGAGCCCCCCACCCGGAAACCAGGGAAACGGAATACCTCTGGCACGCTCAACGGGCAATAATTCCCCACTCGGAAGCACTGAATCCGTTGTATGAAACAAAGAAAACTTCATGGCAAGTGGGTGTGAGGGGGGACAGGGAATAAATGCGGGAAAGGCAGTAATAATTAATCAGCGTGATCATTCACACAGATACGTGTGTGTATATGACACGTATATGGGTGTCTTGGCAACAGTCTTAAACCCAGTCCTGCCATCCCGGTGTAAGTGTCCAACAAGGTAACGTGTTCCCGCTTCCCTCTTCTTCCTCTTCTGCTGCACCTACCTTGGCTGTTTGTTGGCAGAGTCCGGAGCTCAGGTGGGTCTGTCTGCAGTCCCTAGGGGAGGGCTGCATCACCTGCTGCCAGGGCAGGGCTCTGCTCCTACCCCAGCCATCGAGATTACAGCTGTTACCCATTGCTGAGTAGGGAACCCCTCACTGGAGTTCTCGGCGGAGCTGCTGCCCCCACCTGCATGCAACGTCTCAAGCGGGAAGGAAGTCAGTGGCCTAGGATTCTGATTTAAGTCCTTGCCACCAGCAATGTACCACCCAGCCGACAAGAGCCCCCTTTTCTACCCTGGCTTTGTGCAGGCTCTGCAAGCCAGCGTGCCAGACTGCAGGCTGGTTAGGGGGGCCCTCACCCCAGCCCCATTTGAGGCACCTCTCTTGTCTTTCATTACCTGACAGGGATAATAACATTTTTAACCCCCAAACTCAAAACGTCGCTGAATTTTGACCAAACTGTCCCATAAGAGCAGTACAAGTCAGGTGTGGCCATTCAGCCATCTCCCTCCTCTATGAGCCCCTGTCCGGCTGGAGCTGTCAAGCCGCTCAGAGCTACTCTTCTCCCCTGTTCACCAGGAGCTGTCAACAGCGGGCCCTGGGGCTTCAGGCCACTGGTCATATAATTGCGTAGGCCCCAAACCTGCAAAGGGGCCACCTGCCCCTCAGAGTCCCTCTGACTTCAGGAGGCCTGCACACAGAGACAGCCATGCCGAAGGGTGCAACGTGCTAGCGCAGAACACAGTGGGGGCTCAAGGTACCTGGTGGAGAGCCCTGGGAGACCCACAGGACAGGGGGCTCACTACACTGCACTCCCCATCCCCACGCCACGGGCCTCCCGGCAACCTGGGGACCATAATCACAGATAATGATGCTGCCGGCTGACATTTCCATAGAGGGTCTCACCTGTTGGTCTCAGTGCATTGTGCACAGGCAGGTGCCGAGCTCTCCATTAGAGGCGGGGAGCTGAGTCACCGGAGCACCCCCAGGGTCACACAGCGAGTCAGAATTCAGGCGTTCAGGACTGTGAAGCTGAAGCCTGCCTGGGAGGCTGAGCTACACCGCCAGAGTGACGGTGAGAGGGCAGGGAAGGTGGTGGGACCTCCCCAGACTCTGCCCCGTGGCTCTTCTGCCCCTATGTGCCGCTCTAGCCTTGCACAGCTGATGGTGCAGTTACTTGACTCCCCAGGTGTTAGCACGCGGGCTTAGCAGGTCTGGCCAGTGTATGTGCTCACCCTGCTATTTCTCTCTTGACAATCCTCCAGCTCTGCCGCTGTCCCTCAATTCTGGTCCACTTCTACCCCTAGGTTCTTCACACACACAGCTCTGCCAACTCCCCTCCGTCCCGCTCTGCAGGCCCCCTGATCCCAGTCTCCCTCCCCCATCCAGTGACGATGGCCCTCAGTCCCGACCTGCAGCTGCTATGCCGGGCCTGGGCAGGCTGGGAGACGTGGGGTTGCTGCTCTGCTGTTCATTGATGTCCACTTGGACAAGGCAGGCTGGGACTGGGGAGGCTGCAGGTCGGGATTGAGGGGCAGTGGGAGAGCTGTGTGTGAAGGCCCCAGGACTGGAACAGCAGGGGGGCTGTGGGTTGTGATGGAGGGGCATCAGCAGAGCCCTGGAATGCCAAGGTCATAGGGCAGAGCAAAGTGCATTGGCTGTGTGTGTCAGGGAGTGCTCACGCCGAACAGAAAACCACACCCTTTCGGAGGCGAAAGGTGCCTCCAGCAGCTATTGTTATTATCATAGGGCCCACCAGCCCCAGCCATGGGCTAGGCCCCCACTGTGCCAGGCATTGTACGGATACAAAGAGACAGTCCTTGCCCCAAAGAGCTGACAATCTGAACGTAAGCCAAGAGCCAAGAAATGGACACAAACAAACTGAGAGGCGAGTACAAGGCAACAGGGAGACAATGTTGGTCCACGGCCTCCTCACACCAGGCAGCCTAACCGTTGTCCAGGTTTTTGTAGGCATCACGGCAAAGGACAGTTTGAAGGAGGCTTATGAGGTGGCTTGGTGGCTATTTACGGGGAGCTCCTCCCAGACATGAGGGGCAGCACACGAGAAAGCACAAAGGTGCTTGTTTGAAAATTTAACAAGTGGGCGATGGGCGTTGGCATCATGGGCTGACGGGAGGTGGGAGTTGGCAACTCGATAGCGAATGAGAGATGATAGGTAGGTGGGGAAATGAAGGCAGCTATAAAAAATATTTAAAATAATATATAACAAATGGAAGAAAGGGTAAGATGATACTAATGAATATAAACCAGAAACTAGGAATTGTAGAGAAGTGATAAGGGAACCAAAGGAACACAAGGAGAAATCTAAGGCCAATTGTAAGGACAATAAGAAGGGTGTTTTTTTTTTAAAGTATATTAGGAACAATAAAGAATCTTAACAATGGTATTGATCCATTACTAGATGCAAAATAGTAGAATTATCAACAAGAATGAAGAAAAGGCAAAAGTGTTCAATAAATATTTCAGTTCTGTATTTGAGGGAAAAAATAGATGATGTAGTCATGTTTTATGATAACACTTTTCATTCTACTAATATGTCAAGAGGTTGTTAAACAGAAGTTACTGAAGTAAGACATTTTTAAATCAGCAGGTCCAGATAACTTGCATCCAAGAATTTTAAAAGAGCTGGCTGAGGAGCTCACTGGACCATTGATGTTGGTTTTCAATAAGTTTGAAAACACTGTGGAAGCTCCAGAAGACTGGAAGAAAGCTAATGTTGTGCCAATATTTTAAAAGGGAAGACCTGGTAATATAGGCCTGTCAGTTTGGCATAGATCCCAAACAAGATAATAGGTCAGCTGATACAGGACTTGACTGATAAAGAATTAAAGGAGGGTAATATAATTAATGCCAATCAATATGGCTTTATGGAAAGTAGATCCTGTCAAACAAACTTGATATCTTTTTTTGATGAGATTGGTTGATAAAGGTAATAGTGTTGATGTAATATACTTAGACTTCTGTAATAAAGTAGTTATTACTACCTCATTACAGAACTGGAAAGATATAAAATTAAAATGGTGCATATTAAATGGATTAAAAGCTGGCTAACTGATAGGTCTCAAAATGTAATTGTAAACAGACAATCACCATCAAAGGGATGTGTTTCTGGTGGAGTCCTACAGGGACTGGTTCTTGGCCTTGTGCTGTTTAACATTTTTATCAGTGACCTGGAAGAAAACAGAATCATCAGTGATAAAGTTTGCAGATGGCACACAGATTGGGTGAGTGATAAATAACAAAGAGTGATCTGGATTGGTTGGTACCCTGGTTGCAAGCAAACAGTATGAGCTTTAATGTCACTAAATGTAAATGTACACACCTAGGAACAGAGAATGCAGGCCATACTTCCAGGCTCTGGGACTTTATCCTGGGAAGCAGTGACTCTGAAAAAGATTTGGGGATTCACAGATTCTAAGGCCACTGTGATTATCTAGTCTAGCCTCCTGTATAACACTGGTCAGAGACCTTCCCCAAAATAATTCCCAGAGCAGAGCTTTTTGAAAAAAACATCCACTCTTGATTTTAAAATGGCCAGTGATGGAGAATCCACCCCAACCCTTGGTAAATTGTTCCAATAGTTAATTACCCTCCCTGTTAAAAATGTATGTCTTATTTCCAGTCTGAATTTGTCTGGCTTCAACTTCCAGCCATTGGATCGTGTTAGACCTTTCTCTGCTGGATTGAACAGCCCATTATTAAATATTTGTTCCCCATCTAGGTACCGATAGACTGGGACCAAGTCACTCCTTCACCTTCTCTTTGTTAAGCTACCTAGGTGGAGCTCCTTGAGTCTATCACTATCAGGCAGGTTTTCTAATCCTCTAAGCATTCTCATGGCTCTTTTCTGAACCTCCTCCAATTTATCAACATCTTTCTTGAATGGCGGACACGAGGACTGGGCCCGGGATTCCAGCAGTGGTCACACCAGGGCCAAATACAGAGGTCAAATAACTCCCTCCTCCTACTCAAGAATCCCTTGTTTATGCATCCTCAGGTGGCATGAGCCCTTTTGTTCAGCGGATGGGGGTGGATAGCGAGCTGAACGGGAGCTCTTAGTGTGATGCTCTGGCCAAAAGGGCTCGTGCCATCCTGGGATGCATAAATGGGAATCACGAGTAGGAGCAGAGGGACAGGCACAAACAGTCCCTCTCAAGAGAGGCTTTTGTGCCAGGGCTGAAAACCACTGCACCTTCTATCCCAGGCAGGGAGACAGCTCCCGTCATGGTCAGGGACCACGGGAATGCCTCCCCTGTCTAGAGGCCTCTGCCTGAGGCGACTTCTCCTGAGGGTGAAGGCCCCGCCAGCAGCCAAACCGAGGGGGCTGCTGCACGTCAGAGCGGCTGTGCTGAGAGGAGCCCAGGCCCCGGTGGAGTGTAGATATCCTGGGCCTGGGCTGAGTCACACTGAGAGAGAGAAATCACAGATGGAGATGGGAAAGTGGCACTGAAACAGGGACCTGCCTTGGCTTCCATCCTGAACTGACAGAGCACCATGTCAATGTGAAGGATTATATATGTCCATGGGGCTGTCGGCTATACTGGGGATATATGTGTCCCCGGGACTGTTGGCTGTATTAGGGGTATATGTGTCCCCACGGCTGTCAGCTGTACTAGGGTATATGTGTCCCCAGGCTGTCAGCTGTACTGGAGGGTATATCTGTACACAGGGCTGTGGGCTGTATTACAGCTATATGTGTTTGTGTTGCTATCCCCATATGTGTCCCAGGGCTAGACTATGAGGTTTGTATGTCCCTCGCACAATCTGATATACTAGGAATATATGTGTCGTCCGGGGTTGTTTACTGTAGTACAGGAGTATCTGTTCCCAGGGCTGTTAGCTGTACCAGGAGTATATGTGTCCCTGTGCTATCAGCTGTACTGGAAGGTATATCTGTACACAGGGCTGTGAGCTGTATTAGAGATATATGTGTTCCTGTTGCTATCAGCTCTATTCGGGGGTATATGTTTCCCCGAGGCTGTTTGGTGTACTATGGGTTTATGCGTCCCAGCTTCTGTGGACTGTACTAGGGATATATGTGTTCTTCTGGCTATTGCTGTACTAGTGGTATATGTGTCCCCTGGGGCTGCTGGCTGTAGTTGAGGTACATGTGTCATCTGGCCTTTCGGCTGTAGTTGGGATACATATGTTCCCAGGACTCTCAGCTGTAGTAGGGGTATGTGTTTTTGGGTGTGTTCGCTCTTAGGACTAAGAGGGACCAGACATCAATCCATGTTCTCCAAATCTTTCTGGACAAGTCTCTCATATTTCAAACTTGTAAGTAACAGCCAGGCAAGGCATGTTAGTTTTATCTTTGTTTTCTCAAATTGTAAATGTTCCTTTTGCTAGAGGGTTTACCTCTGTTTGCTGTAACTTTGAACCTAAGGCTAAAGGGGGGGTCCTCTGGGCTCTTTGAATCTGATTACCCTGTAAAGTTATTTTCCATCCTGATTTTACAGAGATGAATTTTACCTTTTCTTTAAATAAAATTCTTCTTTTAAGAACCTGATTGATTTTTCATTGTTTTAAGATCCAAGAGTTTGGATCTGTGTTCACCAGGACTAATTGGTGAGGGGATTACCAAGCCTTCCCAGGGAGAGGGGTGTAGGGGCTTCAGGGGATTTTTCTCAAGCCTATCCAGGAAAAGGGATGTAAGGGCTTGGGGGGATATTTTGGGGGAAGAGGAACTCCAAGTGGTCCTTTCCCTGTTTCTTGTTAAAGCACTTGGTGGTGGCAGAGTATTAAAATTTAACCAAAGCTGGTAGAAATAAGCTTAGGAGGTCTTTCATGTGGGTCCCCACATCTGTACCCTAAAGTACAGGAGGGAGGGAACCTTGACAGTGTCCCCAGGCTGTCAGCTGTACTAGGATATATGTGTCCCTGGGCTGTCAGGTTTCCTAGGGCTAGTGGCTTGTTGCATTGGATGTAAGTGGCCAGCTCTGAATGGTCTCTGGGAGTAGATGCTGTTTCCCCAGTGCTCAGAGTCTCCCCTGGGTGCCCCATGAAGGATCCTCTAGGGAGGGCAGACAGGAACCCTGAGGACTCTGGTGGACTGTGGTTGATTGCTGGACACAGGCACTGGAGTTTCACACTGAGAGATGCTGTCACACCCCTGTGGGCCCACAGGGAACCATGTGGCTAGAGCTCCTTTTTTTTTTTTTTTTTTTTTTTTTAAGATTAATGGAGATATCCCATCTCCTAGACCTGGAAGGGACCCTGAAAGGTCATTGAGTCCAGCCCCCTGCCTTCACTAGCAGGACCAAGTACTGATTTTGCCCCAGATCCCTAAGTGGCCCCCTTAAGGATTGAACTCACAACGCTGGGTTTAGCAGGCCAATGCTCAAACCACTAAGCTATCCCTCCCCTGCTCAGGGGTGTTATGTGGGTACAAAGATCCCGTTCTTGCCACTCTACAGCGCTCCAGGCACTTGTGAGCATTCCTCAGCACGGCTTCCCAACCCTTCTCTTCTCCATTTTACAGACACTGAGTGGGGCAGGGACTTGCCCATGGTCACGCAGACAGTCAGTGGCGGAGGCAGGAACAGACCCGGTTTCCTGACGCCCCATGCTCAGCCTGAATCCCTGTGTGATCGTTGACACGGATGGACGCGGCTGTGCAATACTGCCTGGCTGATGGGACGACGCTGCACGCTCCCACTGCACTTCTTTTGCCCTGGGGTAAATCAGGCCTGTGGGGCCAGGCAGGGCTGACCTGAGCCACAGGTGATCTCCCAAAGGAGGGGGGCCATGTCTGGGGGGGTGTTTCCGTAACACCAGGGCAGAATGAACAAGGGGAGGAAGGGGAGGAGTCTCCCGAAGCGTCTGAGCAGCGCCAGGGCCTTTAACCCCTGCACCACCTGCTCCTGCTGGGCATGCCGGTGCCTGGAGTCCACACCCTGGCACCTGTACCAGACGTGCCAGATGCACCCCAGCCCCTCCACAGCTCCAGACATGTGATGAGAGTATCCATCAGCTCCACACAGAGCCAGCAATGGGCAGCACCCAGCACCCTACCATCCCCCACAGCCATGCAGCACCGAGCTCCCTACCATCCCCCACAGCCACGCAGCACCCAGCTCCCTACCAACCCTGCACAGCCACGCAGCACCCAGCACCCAGCTCCCTACCATCCCCCAGAGCCATGCAGCACCGAGCTCCCTACCAACCCTGCACAGCCACGCAGCACCCAGCACCCAGCTCCCTACCATCCCCCCAGCCACACAGCACCCAGCTCCCTACCATCCCCCACAGCCATGCAGCACCCAGCACCCAGCTCCCTACCCCCCCAGCCACGCAGCACCCAGCTCCCTACCATCCCCCAACAGCCACGCAGCACCCAGCTCCCTACCATCCCCCCCAGCCACGCAGCACCCAGCTCCCTACCATCCCCCACAGCCATGCAGCACCCAGAATGTTCCCAGCACTAAGAGCTCTGCGCCTTAGCTTTTGCTGTCTGGAGCTCCCTACCATCCCCAAGGATGCTCCCAAC
Source organism: Trachemys scripta elegans (assembly GCF_013100865.1). Taxonomy (NCBI): domain Eukaryota; kingdom Metazoa; phylum Chordata; order Testudines; family Emydidae; genus Trachemys; species Trachemys scripta. The sequence goes on from NC_048316.1 coordinate 18,698,115, forward strand.
AGGAGCAGCCCCTGCTGTGTTTGCTGAGCCCCGTGCTGGTGGCTGGCCAGGACTTCCCCTCCCTCGCTGGGCTGCACCAGAGCACCCCAGTGGCACTGGCAGGCTATTTGTTAATTAAAACAGAACAGCAAAATCAATAGCAGACATCAAGTTTATTGGCTCTCTGCTCTGCGGGGCCTGGCTGAGGGCTCAGGCCTGGCGAGCACGAGCCCCAAGGGACAGCAAGCAGCCGCTGGCAGAGAAGGCAGGTATCTGGAGTGGGGCTGGCTAGGATGCAGGTGTCCTCGCTGGAGGTCTCCTCCCTGCCACAGGCTGCAGCAGGTGGGTCAGAAAGGCTAGTCCAGCAGCTCCAGGTGGGTCAGAAAGGAGAGTGCAGATCTCGGATTGCTCCTGATAGATCATCTCCCTGGAGCTGGAGCTGGGGCCTTTGGCCTGACCCCATCGGTGCCACAGCAGGCCAGAGCAGCTCACAGCCGGGCATCCCCCTGGGACAGAATGGCGGGCACTTCCACTGCACCCAATGTTTGTCTATCGGGGCTGGGCTGGGCTCCCACGATTCTCCGGCATGAGGCTCCCCACTGCTGTGACAGGGACCCCCGCTTGGCTGGGACTCCCCGGGCCAACCATCGCTCTGAGCCGTGCTGTGGGGGCTGGTGCTTTGCTCATTTGAAAGGGCTTGTGCTCCCCACCCCCAGCAAGCAGAAGCTATGTGAAAGCTATGGGCTGGGAGAGGAGGGGGCTAGTCCCGCGGGAGAGAGATGGGACTCCCTGAGCAGGAGGGCAGCTGCGGGAGGAACGTTGTCCTGGCTCAGAGGCGCCCCAGGCCCACTACAAGGATGTGGCGCCCCCGGGTCCCCAACATCTGTCCTCCGAGGGGACATTTATTCATCTGAAGGTCCATGAGGAGCAAAGCTCGGCCTGCTCTGACACACTGGATGGGGCTGGAGACCAGGGGCATCCCTGCTCCGCACAGCTCCTTGGCCCCAACAACAGAGGAGACACGTTGCCCATTTTCGCCCTCCTGGGGTTCTGGCCCCTGGGCTGCTGAGCTCGGGGATCCTTCGGTGGCAGTGACATGCTAGGCCCTGGGGCAAGGGGCTCTTGGTGGTGCAAGTGGGAGCTGGCACTGTGTGCTAGGCACTGAGGAAATGCAGCCTCGGGATCACAGGCGATTGCCAGGGATTCAGGGACGCAGAATGGGCCTCCCGGGGCCGGGCCTCCCTTGTTGTGGGTTCTCTGCCAGGGGGCTGCGTGCTGGGTAGGGCTGAAGCTGGCGTTGCACCAGGGGTGGGACGGGCAGCACTGAGGCAGCTCTGTGTGGGGGAAGTGCCACAGGCCCGTGCCCTGAGATGTAGCCGGCCCTGCTGCTGGGAAAAGCACTTCATGTATCAATGGGCTGCAGCGTGGAAGCTTGTGCCAGCGTGTTGCACTTGGGAGTGACATGCGGGGAGCACATGGAAGAGTGGGTGCTGGGGTGGTGTCCACAGGCTGCTAGGCGTCGGGGAAGAGCAGGAACCCCGAGAAGATGCTGTCAGCCCCTTCGATCCCCACCAGGGAATTCTTCTCAGTGGGCTCCAGCCACACGGACTCATCTGCCTGCATCCGCAGTACCACTCCCCCGGTGGTGACCTGGTAGACGTTGTGCACGTAGTCGCAGAAGGTCACCACCTTCTCCCCCTTCATGCCCTCGCCCTTCTTGATGTTGATGCACAAGTTGCCCCTGGAGGTGGCGTGGTAGGTGAAGTAGTAGAGCCCTGGGATCTTGCAGGTGAACCGGCCGTACCTGTTCTCGTAGTGCCCGTTCTCGTTGGTGATGATGCGGTCGAAGCGGATGGGCTGCTCCCGGCGCGGCAGCATGCTAATGGTCCTGGCAGCTGAGAATGCAGATTTGAGGGTGGTCTTGAAGTCCCCAGATTCACCCACTGGCCCAGGAGGACCCGGGGGGCCCGGAGAGCCCTTGGAGCCGACAGGGCCTTTGGGGCCGACTTTCCCAGGGTATCCGGGGCTCCCCGGCTCTCCTTTCTCCCCCAGCTCCATTTCATCATCCACCCGCCCTGGGGGACCTAGGGAACAAGAAAAGAAGACTCATGAGTGGAAGGCTCACAGGGCTCTGTTGTCGTTCCTCATCTTATCGCTGGCAGGTTCATCGCTTCGCTGCTGAGCCCAGAGCGCAGCGTCGGATGGTCCACCAAAGTCACGTGACCAGCTCAGGGCCGGGGGATGATGAAGCCCTCCTCCAGTCTTTCTGTGCCGGAAAGTCCTCCACCCACGGCACAGCGACACTGGTGCCAGCTGAGACCCTCGCCCCCTGCACGGGGACACTGGTGCCAGCTGAGACCTCCACCGCCCCTCGCACGGGGACACTGGTGCCAGCTGAGACCCCCCCACCCCGCCCCTCACATGGGGACACCTGTGGCTGGCTGGTTCCTGCATTGGAAAGGTGCAAACCATTTGCTTCCAACAATGCATCCTCCTGGCTGATATAGCAGCAAGGGCCAGGCTGTCTGGACAGGCACTAACAGCTAACCCCGGGAATTGTGCTTTACCCCGAAAGGGCCTTGGAGGGTTGCAGTCATCCCGATAGCACCACTCTCGCCCAGAGCTCGGCCTGCTCCCAGCTCCCACCTCCTTCTTACCTTTCTCTCCCTTCAGGCCATCCAGTCCATCTTCGCCATTGGAGCCCGGCTTTCCTGGTACGCCTGGAATGCCCGGGATGGCGGCGTAGCCCTGGCAGCTGTTCGCGCTGGCCAGGGGGACTGCAACCAGGCAGAGCAGCACGGCCCACAGCATCGTGTTGGCACCAGCACTGGGGAGGGCAGAGAGACGCAGCACAGCTCACAGGGCAGCACAGGGTGATGGGCTGTCGACTGGCAAGTGGGCTGGGCAGGAGAGCTGGGGAGCAGGCTGCCAGGAACAGTGCGCCCTGGAGCACCGTGCCATGGGGACATTCTGCCAGTACTGGGGACAGCGGAGGGGCAAAGTCCACGACAGGACCTGCTCCAAGGAAAAGCTGCAGGTCCAAGTCCTCCCCCTGACACCCCATTCTCTTTGATGGAGCTGCCCCTGGATGAGTGGGGAGAGACTGCCCCCCGGACGGCACATCTTCTCACCGCCCCAGATGAGAACAGCCTCAAGGCTCAGGCACCGGTGGCCCAGTCCCCAAGTTGCAGGGACAGTGCAGGCTCCAACCCCGCGCCCAGCTGCAGGGGCTGCACAGGGGAGAAGAGAGGAGCAGCAAAGCCTTCGGTGTTTACAGAACTTCTGTGGAAGGGACAGGGAGAGCGGCATGTGCTGCTCTCATGTGCACACCCCACCCAGCTCCGGTCAAATCCTGCCCCAGCTCCCACTGCTCCGAGATCCCGCCGGCGCCACTGGCTGCAAGGAAGAGCTGAATTCCCCAACCAGCCACAGATCCAAAACATTTGGGGCCAAACCCTGCTCTGAAAACCATCTGGTCTCCAGGGCTTTGTCCGGCTGGGCGGCTTCTCCCCTGGAGCCTGTTCCACACACTAAGGGGCCGTCTCATCAGGCACTGAGCTGAACTGCCAGCAGCTCTCCAGTTCTCCCTCCCTGGCCTGTCTGAGCCATTTGTGACCATGACTTGCCCACTGGACACACTGGACAGGAATTACTTCAGGGCAGGTCTCCGGCCTGGGTCATTCAGGTCAGACTAGATGATCACAGTGGTCCTAGCGGGCATTGGAATCTCGGAATCTCCTGGTCCTACAGCCCAAGAGCCCAGCACCGTCTAAGCCAGACACAAAACTGCAACATCAGGGGCTGCTTCTCGGCAAGGTTAGCTTGGCAGGGAACGCATGGCTGGGGCAGGGAGCTCGGGGCAGGGCATACCCCACAGCTCAGAGCCGAGTCTGCTCTAGAACCCAGAGGGAGCCGGGTGCAGAGCCCCGGCAGCCCCTTAGGGACACGGCTCTGTCCAAGCGCCCGGCTCGTTCATGGCTGTTAAGGAATCGGGCGCCCGTGGCACCGTGTGGGCTCTTACCTTGCTGCGTCCTGCAGCAGCGAGCGGGGACGAGGCCGGGCGTGTCGCAGTCCAGCTTGGCAGTGACCCTGCGGAGGGAAAGCAGAAGTTTGTGTGAGCAGAGAGAGGCTGGGCAAGGAGAGGAACTGGCCACATCCCTTTTTTTATCGTTGGCTCTGGCCCTTCTGCACACTGGCACTTTCACATCCCCCGCCGCCCCGCTCCGACCTGACCTCAGGCTCTTTCTGCAGGCTCAGCAGGACCCCCAGTGCCTGAGCCCTGCAGGGAGCCTGGGCGTGGCTGGGCCAGAGCCTCTGGCTATCGGCAGCTCTCGGCCTGAGCCCCAGATAGTGCCGCGCTCAGTGGGTTTGTTCTCGCTGGGGTATGTGTCCTCACCTGCCCTTATAGGGAACTCCCCAGAGTTTGCCTCCAGAAGCTGTTAAAATCCAACTCTACCCGGCCCCCCCGACCCTGCTCTGAGTCCCCCCTCTGAAAACCCGGAGCAGCCGGGGCAGTCTCTGCGTTTTCACCCTGGTGACAGAGAGCTGGTTTGGGGGCATTGTGGGAATGAGGGTCACTCATGGGTACCCAGCCCTTTGCACTGCGGCTGCACATGAAGGTGTCACTAACTTCCTGTTGGCATTGTGCAGACAGAGCCGCCCCCCGCCCCCGGTCAACGAAAACACTCCAGTGGGTGTCCGTGGGGCGAGGATCTGGCCCCACCCATTGGTGCTGCTGGGACCCACTCGCCCGGGCCAGACGAGACATGGGCTGGGAGACGTGATGGTGCTAAGGTCCCAGGACTGCACTTACCTGCTTCCAAGGGTCCATGTGAGTGTGAGGGCGCCGGAGCGGCTGTAACGCCCCCCTCGCCAGCCCGCCAGTTCCCTTGGATCCCCGGCGCTGCCCAGCCTACCTAGACTCCCCCCTGCCCCCCACGCCTCCTTGAGCCAGCCCCCGTGTTCCAGGGAATCACCTGAGCCGATGCTGAGGCAAAGAAGCAGCTCGCGGGGGGGGGGGGGGAATGGAAGTGCCCCCCCCTTTAACTCACCTCCGTCTGGCTCTTCAGCACGGCAGTGCTGCAGGTTCGCCTCCAGTGGGGCGTGTGTGCGCCACGCCCATCACCTCTGCGTCTGGCCCCTGACGCTGCTGGATGCTGTCCCCTGGCCAGAGCGCTTCCTTGCTCAGTGGGCTGGGCACCCAGCACAGAGACACTCACCGCCTGGCAAAGCCTCATGCCCATCGCTAACACCCACCCTCCCTCCCTCCTCTGGGCATGCGGCTAATGGAACAGGAGCCCAGCTGGGCTGGGGGTCACAGACCATCGAGGGGCTGCCATGTGCCAGTGAGACTGTGCTGTGGGGAGGAAAGGAACCCGGATTCCCTGTCCCTTGGGGCTCTAGCCACCACATCCGGCTGCTCCTTTCTGTTAGGATTCGGCTCTCTAAGATGGCCTGTGCATGAAAGGCAAGCCGGAGGGCTCGTGGGGCCCTGTCCATGCCTGGAGTCAGTGCAATACTCACGTCTCCTCCAGTTGCACGCTGCACGGACTATCCCAGAGAACCCCAGCCAGAGCAGGCCTGCATCTTGGTAGCACCAGGATCGTTTCTTAAAGTCGATTCCACCTGCCCTTGCTCGCTGCCGAGTCTCTGCCTCATTGGCCACACTCAGCCCTGCTCCAGGCACACGCACTCCCCAGCCTCCTGAGGCCGGTCCTGCTCACGCCAGGCTGGGATTTGGCCTGGGCTGTCCACGTAGTGGGGAGGGATAGCTCAGTGGTTTGCGCATTGCCCTGCTAAACCCAGGGTTGTGAGTTCAATCCTTGAGAGGGCCACTTGGGGATCTGGGGCAAAAATCTGTCTGGGGATTGGTCCTGCTTTGAGCAGGGGGTTGGACTAGATGATCTCCTAAGGTCCTTTCCAACCTTAATCTTCTGTGACTGTTCTGGCACTCAGTGTCACGCAGGGGAGTGGGGCAGGCTCCCCTGCCCTAGGGGGAGCTCTCGGTCAAGAGGATTTTGAGCTGAAGGGGCTCCTTGGAAAGTCCCTGCTCTGCAGATATTTGGCATGGTTCACTGCTGAGTTTGTAAGTGCTTTGAACCACCGAGTGGCCCCTGCAGATCCCTGGGGATGTCCTATTGCGGGTGCCGCAGGGAATGCTCAGGTGGTGTCTGTTCTTCTGTAAACTCAACCGTGGCCAGGAATTCCTGAGCCCGCCTCTGGCATGGGGGCAGGTACCAGCCACTCGGACAATCAGCTCGTGGTATTCAACAGCACTGGAGCCCTGGGTTAGAACCTGGGGGAGATTTTTGCCTCCTCCAGCAAGAGAACGAAGAAGAGCTGGGCTGTAATTGTAACTAGAGAGACTGCTGACAGATGGGCACTGGCTGGCTTAGGCCTCTGAGGGTGTGTCTACACTGCAATGAGACGCTCACAGGGCTTGGGGCAAGGGGCGGTTAACTGCAGTTTAGACATTCGGGCTCGGGCTGCAGCGTGGGCTCTAGGACCCTGTGAGATGGGGGGGGGTTCCCCAAACATCTTCATCACAATTCAACAGCCCCTGAGCCAGAGCCCCGTGAGCCCGTCAGCTGGCATGGGCCAGCGCAGGTATTAACTGCAGTGCAGACAGACCCTGAGTGACCCGTGCTCAGGGACCAGCCACCCGGCGGAGCTGCAGCTACCTCTGCACGGGACACATGGGGAGACCGGCACCCCCCAGAGATGTGCAGTGACTCGCTCAAGGGCTCAGTGGGGGTCTCCAGACTCCCAGGCACTTGCTCTAGCACACTCCAGAGTCTAGCGGTGCTGTCCTGGCCCTGGTGTGGCCTCGGGGGGCAGCGGGGATGGTCGCCAGGAGACAGACTGCGCCGGGGTGGTGCAGCTTTGCACTGGGGCAGCAGGACAAACTGCCCCTGTCTGACTGGTTCTGCTGGTCTGAGCCAGTTCCTTGGTACACGGACTTTGGCCTGACGTGTCTCTGAAACAGCCAGGTGGACGCGGGCATGTGCTTCTGCAAGTGCTAGTAACCAAACAGGCATCCTGGGACCTGGGGTTCCTCAGCTCCTCCAGGCCGTATGGGAAACCCGGGATTAGATTGAGCTACCCCCCGAGGGGTAGGCTCCCTGGAGAGCCAGGCTGGCACTGCAAGGTCTTTGTCAGTGCCTGAGGGCACAGGGCACAGCCAAGGTTTTGGAGTGGCGTATTTCCTGCCGGCTTCTGGTTCGGGGGCTCCTGCTGTGTCACCAGCACTGTCTCCCAGGCAGCTCAGGGCTACGGGAGCTGCCAGGCTTGGCCTGGCCCGGCCCAGGACGGGGACGTCTCTGCCTGCATGCTGGTCCCTGTCTTGGGTCTGACTCCGCATCCCTCCCCCAGTTGTTTGGCTCGGAGGCCAGAGCAGAACAGTCACTGGGGGCGACTGTTCCCTGAATCCAAGGGAGGGACCCAGCTCCAGGGAGCAGGTGCAGTTGGTGCAGTTTGGCTCACACACGGCACTGTCCTGCCAGGCACTGGTCACCACTCCTGGGGCTGAGGGCGGGGGGTCTGCCTTCCAGGAGACGCGCAAGGATCAGCCCCACTCCTAGACTCCGTGGCATCCCCCAGCTCCTTCTGACACTCAGTGCCTCTGAGCTGGCCTCAGAGAGGCTCCAAGGATCCTAATCGCGTCGGACAATCCCTGTGTCCGTGGCGGGAACAGGACAGTTACACTTCATGACGATGGCTCGGCGCAGTGCTGGGGGGCCCAGCAGCCTCGCCCATGAAGTCTCAGAAGCCTTGAGGTGAGGCACCGAGACCCAGGACATCAATGTGGGGCCAACCCACAAGGCCGGGAGGGAGGAATGGGCCATTTCCGTTTGGATGAGGCCCAGCTGTGTGCTGTGCCCTTGGAGCGCCTGGGTGCCGGGGCCAGGGTGTGCCAGGCGCCAAGGCCAGGGGCATACTGGCATGGCGTGTGTTTGCCAGGGAGCTGGGCTGGGGCAAGGCCAATTCGGGATGCATTTGGCCCTACGGCTGTGACTCACCTGCACCCTTGTGCCAGCAGAGGGAGAATCCATCCAGGGTCGGGAGGGGGGGCAGGCACTGTTCCCCAGGGCCCCATGGGAAGGGCAGTTTAACTTGGAGTCAGAGCCAGACTGGTACCCAGAGGCAATCTAGAGAAGGGGCTGAACCAGCCCATTGCCTGGGAGGGCTGAGACCCCAGAGAGGGAGATGGAGCCTGGGACTGTGGGTAGGGATGGGAAACAGGCCCCCTCCTCCCCCGCTTCACTCCATGGGGCAGAGGGAGCCCAGCACAGCTCTAAAACAAAATCCCCTTCCCCACCTGCGCCCAGCCGCCCACCACGGGGTGTGCACCCCGCCCGGGCAATGGAGGCCTGGCTGGGCATTTGTGGCGTTCGTTGCCTGGCTCCTGTAACCAGTGCTATAGAAATACCTCACATGCACACACCCTCATCCACATCCACATGCACGCTCACCCACACCCACATGCACACACACATCCACATCCACACGCATGCACACACACGCGCACATGCACACACACACACATCCGCACACACGCATGCACACGCACGCACACACACATCCACACGCACGCACATGCACACATCCACAGGTGCACGCATGTACACACACACGCGCACACACACAGATGCACACACACTCGCACACACACAGGTGCACACATCCACATGCATGCACACACACGCGCACACACATTCACACGTGCACACACACACACAGGTTTCTGATACGCTGTGCGGTTGTGCGTAGAACATGAGACATCAGGCCCTGTGCCACAGAGTGGGGATTTATTGATGTTTTTGACAGAAGCTCATGGCCCAGTTCCCTTTCCAGATTTTCTGGGATGAGCCCGTCCCTGGCGCGACTCGCTGGGGGCAGTGGGGAGACCCAGGGCTGGCTTTGGCCCTCTGGGTGTGAGCAGCGTGAAGCAGCGGGGGTTAGTGCATGCAGCAGCTAGACCCTGTACTGTGTAGAGAGCGCAGAGTGGCTGGGGAGAGCGGGGACAGTGGGGCCACCGTGGTTCTCGCCAGGCAGGGACGCAGCCAGACAACCCCCTCCCTTACACTTGGTGACTCTGTCTCAAAAACACATGTGAAAAACCGCTCGGCCCCGGTTAGTTTTTGGTTGGAGTCTGGGTGGCCACGGGGTCCCGACAGGGACAGGACTGCAGCCAACAGGCCCTGCCTCAGCCCTAGCCAAGCTGATGCAAGCAGTGGCCCTGTGCAGAGGGCCCCGGGCGTGCGATTCCCTTGTGCCCCACTGTGAGGTGCTGCGATGCAGGGAGAGAGCCAGCGTGCATGTTAGAGGGCAGAGAGAGGCTGGGATCAGCCAGCGCGTGCCAGAGCTGGTCTGGCCTGCCTAGTCTGGGAAGAGCAGGAAGCCGGAAAAGACACTGTCGGAGCCAGCGATGCCCACCATGCCGTTGTAATCATTGACTGCCAGCCAGAGCTGGTCCCCGGCGTCCATGCGCAGCAGGAGGCCCCCGGAGCTGACCTGCTTGCTGTTGGACATGTGGTCGCAGAAGCTGGCCACCTTCTGCCGGTTCTTGTACATGTTGACGCAGAGGTTGGCAGTCTGGGAGGTGTGGAAGATGAAGTAGTAGAGGCCGGGCACGCGGCACGTGAACTTGCCCGAGGTGATGTTGTAGTCCTGGTTGAGGTTGGTGATGGCGTGGTTGAACACCACAGGGGCGTTCTTGTCCGGGTACTGCCCGGTCCGCCTCGCTACTGAGAAGGCTGACTGGTGCTTCTGCTTGTAATTACCAGGCATGCCGGGCCCTCCAGGCTGGCCTTGGTCGCCCGGATCTCCCCGGGTGCCAGGGGGACCCATGGGACCAGTTTTTCCTGGCGGGCCAGGGCTGCCGGGGTCTCCTTCCTCCCCCTTGGGCCCTCGGGTTCCAGGAATGGCCGGAATGCCTGTGGGGTTCCAGGGAGTGTCCGTCAGGGTGGGTCCAGTGGCTCAGTGCATTGGGAGGGACAGCTGGCAGCCCCTCCCTGCCCCCCTGCCTTGGTGGCTGAGCGGCCGTGACCCCAGCCTAGCCTGTGTGGACAAGTCCTCTCCCCCCCACTCCACATCTGCAAAGGGTTGGTATCCCTGAGCCAGCCCCCAGGGCTCTGCTGCTGAGCTGGCAACTGTGCCAGTGTCTGCACTCCTGCAGGAAAGGCGCCGGAGAAGGGCAGCTCATTCCCTGTGTTGGGATCAGGCCGTGGGGCCGTGTCCTCTCCTCTCCCTCTGTGCTTTCCCACCTGTCTGCCCCAGGACACAGCCGGCACTAATCCTCTATCTTCCGGGCACTATGGGCCTCAGGGAGCCCTCTGGTGACACCTCTCCAATGCCCCCTCTCTTGACAAGCTTCTATTAGAGGGCACCTACCTGGTTCGCCTTTGACTCCTTTCATCCCATCTCTGCCATCCTTGCCAGGCATGCCAGGCGTGCCAGGCAGCCCAGGGGTCCCATAGCAGCTGTGGGAAGCACTGCCTGTCACGGAGGTTTCCAGCGTCAGGAGGAGAAGGGCTAGGCCCAGGCCCACTGGTTCCCAGACGTTCTTGACCATCATTGTCCTACCACGAGTGGAAATGCGGAGAGTGTTGAGGGGTCCTGCCCGGTCGCTGTGGGCACAGCGGAGGCCCCTTGCTGCCAGGCCAAACAGCAGCATCTCCACCCAGTGACAGACCGCGGGTTACTCTGATCCTCGCTCTTACCAGGAGCCACCCTCCCTCGGCTCGCCTTGCCCACCCGCTCCCGCCCCCGCCTCCTGGGCACAGCCTGTCCCCTCGGCAGCCTGCATGGATCCGGAACGCTGCCTGACGGGCTTCGCCAGCCTGAGCCCAGAGCCCATCCAGAGAGCCAGGGCAGCGTCTCCCTCCCCACCCTCGTGGGCAGCCTCTCTCCTTTCCGGCAGCCCTTCCCGCTCCCTGCTCTGAGCATAGGTCAGGAATGGCCCTGCTGTTGGTGCATGGACAGCCTGGCCCTGGTTTGCCTGTCACTGGTGCTGGCTGCGGCCCACAGCACAGCTGGGTTGCCGGAGGAAGGTCCATTCTGGGGTTCTCTGGCGCTGGCACAGGGACAGCCCGGCTCCCAGGGCATTGTCCTATTCCCAGGATCCCTGGCGCTGCGCTGCTCGGGGGGCAGCTCTGCCTTTCTGCAATCTGTCCCTGCACTGCCCACCGTGGCTGCCCCACACCAGTGCACCTGCTGGCCCATGGCTCTGCCCTCCAGCCTAGCAGGGGCTCTTAGACCCAGAAGTCCAGCAGAGAGTTAGTGAAAACCCTTACGCGGAGTGACCTACCAGTGACCAGGAGCAGGCTACTGGGGTATCCCTGCTGTGACCCCACCAGCCAGCCCTTCCACAGCCACATGTCAGCTCCTATGGCCACAGGGCCCACAGGACAGTGACATGGGCCTACCCGCTTCGCCAATGTCCTGCGACTGCCCCCCACCAGCCCCTTACCTCTCTGGGGCCGGGCGCTGGCTCCCGCGCTCTCCGGAGGGCTCTGCTGCGGTGGGGCTGCTGACTGGCTTGTCAGAGCTCTGGCTGCGACACCAGCCAGGAGGAAGTTGGTGGCTGAAGGAGGCCAGGACAGGCCTCTTGGAAAGACCAGCCCCCTTGCCGGGACCCTGGCCAAGTTTCACATCCCTGTCCTGGGCATTTCTTCTGAGCAAGCGTTTTCCGCAGTGCCGGGCAACGCTAAACGCCGCGCCAGCACTCCCCACCTCGCCACGGGCCTGGCCGCCAAGGGGGCAGGGCAGGAAGGACCAGACCGAGGGGTGCCAGGCCCAGCAGCGGGACCAGGGGCCGTGCGCAGTGCTCACGGCTGATCCAGAGGCCGATGCACACCTCCATCAGGGCACTGCCTCTCCGCTCACCTCACTTTCTTCCCCTCCCCCCGCGACTGAAGTGTCGGACGGCAGAGGGCCATGCTGGGGGTTCCCCCACAGTGGCATGACGTCATCCCAGTCCCCGGGGCACCTGCTCAGAATCCTGTGACCTCCGACACTTGCCCATCAGTGGGGGGATGAGGGTTAGTGCTGAGTCTGTGTCATCCCCATCTCTTGGCAGATGTCACGGCCCGTTCCCAGCCTCGCACAGGCACCCTGGCCAGCCCGGCCCTCCCCTCAGCCCCCTGGGTGCCAGCGTAAATGATTGAATTGGTGGGGGGTCGTGGCCAATACCCACATCACTCCTGCTTCCTTTTACTGAAGAATGTTTTTGGATCAATGAAGGGCCCGTGGCACACACCGGGAATCCGGGAACCAGCCCCCAGGAAGGGGTCCTGGCACTGTGGCACATACCCGGGAATCAGCCCCCAGGGAGGGGTCCTGGCACCATGGCCGATACTTGGGTATCACCCCTCTGGGCAGTGCCCCAGGGCCCAGGTGTTAGCTCACTAGCTGCATCAACAGAAGTCTTTTTCGAGGCTGAGCTGGTCGAGCCGTCCGTCCGTCCATCTGTCCATCGTGTTCCAGGAGCGCAGGCCCCTGGACGAGGCGCTGGTTCCCGTGAGGAGAGCACAGCGCCCCCGGTGTGAGTGAGCAGTGCTCTTTCCCCTCTCCCTTCCTCTGTCACTGTGGGCAGGGTGCTAAGGGCAGAGGCAGCCCCCAGGAGGAATCCAAGCTGACCCCCAGGAGTGTCCAGTGCGTGCTCCCTGAAGTACCAGCTCTGCCCTCTGCGAGGGGCACATGCCCTCTGCCCCTGCCTGCTTTGCTTGCTGTGTGTGGGGGGAGGGTAATGCCCCGGGGCCCTACCAGAGGGCAGCGTCCATGCTCCCTGCAGCATTACGCCTGGCTCCCCTCCCGCTTTTCCCGTGATGGCAGAGCCCTCCTTCCCACCCGCAATCCAGGGCCCGGGAGTGCCACAGGGCAGCCCACCGTGCAGGAGTCCTGAGACTGAGTCTGCAGCCTGGCCCGAGCCGGGTGAACCCATTTCTCACGTGCACTAGGATCAGGGCCCTGGGTGCTGGGTGCTGGGCAAACCAATGGGCTGCTGGCCTCATTCCGATTTAGGAAGAAAAAAGTGTCACTCTCCCGGAGACTGTTCTCCCGGCCCCATCGCTCCTTGTTGTCACGCCCAGACGCCAAGGACTGAGTGGGTCACAGAATCTGGACGCCCACTGGCTCCGGGGGGTCCCTCCCGCTCAGGACAGACTGAGGCGTGCGGGTGCTGCCCCTGCTATGTAGCTGCAGCGTATCTGAGTCAGCCAGGCGAGTCCCTGTCCCCGGGTGTAGGGTGGAAAGCTGCTCGCCCAGGCATCGCTCTCAGTACTGACAGATCGGAAACACTCTGGCCTCGTTGGCTCCCTCAGCCTCCCCATGGCTTGGAGCCTGAACTCGCTGGACAGCACTGGGATGGGGGAACTGGAGCCAAAGGCAGCCTCTGCAAAGGCTGGGGAGTTCAAATCCTGCGGGGGTCTTTCCTGGGAGACGCCAGCCCGTTGTGCTCTGGGCCTGTGCTGTTCCTGACTCCGAGGGAGCCCAGACACTGACCGTTTGCAGGAAGATGTGAACGAGAAAGAAAACCATGGGAATGAGCGAGGGAAAGAAAGGGTTTATTTGTCTGTGCTGATTGGAAGGGGGTGAAAGCCAGGGGTGGCCTGCAGCCAGCTCCGGATTTGCAATGGTTAGTACAGCGCGAGCCACAACTGACAGCAATTTCCTATCAGGGACTAAAGGGGCCACAGCGGGGGAATGACACGGGTGACAACTGATCTCCTTCGGCAGGGGGATGAGAACCAGCATGGCAGGAAGATCTGAGCCCCTGGGACCGGGGCACTGTCTGCGACTGCTGCTTGGACAGAGCACAGAGTGTGACCGCTCTCCTCGGCCTGGGGGACACGGCCCGTGCCGAATGGCAGCGCCTGGCCGGGAAGGTGGGGGACCCTGCCTGGAGTGGGCACTATGGTTTTTTAGGCAGCGTGCCGGCTGTTGACGATGGAATGGACCTGACTGGAAGGCGAGATGATGCTTCCCAGGGCGTGAGCTGGGGTTCCAGGCCAGGCACAGCCTAGCTACCCCCTCACCCCAAGACACTGCCCCCTCGGTGCCACATGCCACATCCTGATCCCCAGGGCAGCTCTCTCAAGGCCGTATGCTAGCAAAGGGCATGTTACAGGGACGCAGGCCCAGGGCAGAGGGGTGCCAGCAGGGCAGGGTCACTGTGGGAGGCTTTGGCCTTTTGCGGACAGATCTCGTCTAAGGCCTGGGCTGCGGCGTCATGGCCATGGGGCCTGAGGAAGGAGCCCCCCCCTCGTCTGAGGAACCCCATACTGGGTGCTAGGAGGGAGGCCCCTGCTGCGAGTGACCCCGGAAGTCCAGATGCCATCCCATGAGTGGGGCCAGGCCCCCGCCAGCCCAGGGGTCAGGTGGGGATTCCCGGTCTGTTTGGCAGGCTGGGAGTGCGCTCGTCCCACAATGCCCAGGACCAGCCTGGTCCCATCAAAGCCAAGGGGAGCCCTGCGGGAGCAGGGTCTGGGCTGTGACGCTTGGCCAGGGGCTATATCCCCTACACTCGGGGAACTGGACACAAATGATCTTTATACAGGCCCTGGGCAGCTCAGCAGCCGGCTCCCACCCCTGCCTGGCACACTGGGCACCCAGCCTCAGTGGCACGGAGGCGGGCGTGTGCAGGCGCAGCGCTCTCCTGAGTGGTTGGGTGAGGAAAGGCTGGGTCTGCACACACCGGTTGGCCTGCGGCCCCCCAGGACCTGCGTGCACCCCCGTCAGGGCTCTCGCAGGCCAGCGGGCGAAGCGGTGGGGGCTCGGAGAGGCAGGGGCCGCCTTGCTGTAGCTGGCTGAGGGGTGTCAGTGAGTCTCAGGGAAGAGCAGGAAGCCGCTGAAGACGCTGTCGGCCTCGGTGCCGTCGTACACTTTGTTGCCTTGGCGGGGGTCACTCTCGAGCCAGACCTGGTCGTACCTGGCCAGCTGGAGCACGCCGCTCCCCGAGTTCACCTGCAGGAGGCCGCGACTGTTGCTGTCGCAGACGCCCAACTCCTTTGTCTCGTTGCGGACGAGGCTGAGGCAGAGGTTCCCGCTGGAGATCACCTGGAAGGCGAAGTAGTAGACGCCGGGCTCCTTGCAGGTGAACCGGCCCGTCTCGGGGTTGTAGCTGTTGTCCTGGTTGGTGATGAGGTTGTTAAAGACCACGACGTTCCCGCTGGCGGGGGGCTTCTTCCTGGAGGCCGAGAAGGCGGGCCGGGGCTGATCCTTGATATTGCCAGCCTGGCCTTTGGCTCCCTTCTGTCCCGGCTGCCCTGGGAGCCCGGGGGGACCATTTGGCCCCCTGTAGCCCTGGTTCCCAGGCATGCCAGGAGGTCCAGGTGTCCCTTCATCCCCTTTGGGTCCCCGGATCCCTGACCTTCTTCCTGGTAACCCTGGAAGAGAGGAACAGGCCGCGGCTGATGGAAGCTGGGCCCAAGCGTTGTCAGCGAGAGCCTGTCTCCATCCCTTGCACTGAGCCGGCCTGGGCCAGCGCCCGACTCCCTCACCTCCGCCGAGCCACCTGGGTCAGCACCCCCAGCTCCCTCCCCTCCGCCGAGCCACCTGGGTCAGCACCCCCAGCTCCCTCCCCTCCGCCGAGCCGGCCTGGGTCAGCGCCCGACTCCCTCCCCTCCCCCGAGCCAGCCTGGGTCAGCGCCCCCAGCTCCCTCCCT
>NC_048316.1:18713918-18834849 GCF_013100865.1 Trachemys scripta elegans
GCTCCCTCCCCTCCGCCGAGCCGGCCTGGGCCAGCGCCCGGCTCCCTCCCCTCCGCCGAGCCGGCCTGGGCCAGCGCCCGGCTCCCTCCCCTCCGCCGAGCCGGCCTGGGCCAGCGCCCGACTCCCTTCCCTCCGCCGAGCCGGCCTGGGCCAGCGCCTGGCTCCCTCCCCTCCGCCGAGCCGGCCTGGGCCAGCGCTCGGCTCCCTCCCCTCTGCTGGGCCAGCGCCCGGCTCCCTCCCCTTCCCTGAGCCAGCCTGGACGAGCACCTGGCTCCATCCCTTCCACTGAGCCAGCCAAGGCTGGGTTGGAACTGGTGCCATAGAGACGATACCCAGCACAATCCAGCCCTCCCTGTGTTCTCAGCCCTGGGAGCTACAGCTTCCCTCTCCCACCTTACCTGGCTCGCCTGTGTCGCCTTTCTGCCCTGGCCTCCCGCTGAGGCCCGGTACTCCAGGGTAGCCATCTTTGCCGGGCGGTGCTTGGCACACGTTCTCCTGAGTTACTGCCATGCCCAGGATCATGGCCAGGGTGCTGGCTGCCAGCCAGAATCTGCCAGCCATTCTACCTCTGCAAGCACATGGGCCCCACAGCGTGAGCCATGCCTGGGACAGTCCCACAATTGCTCCCCGCTGCGGGAGTCACCCCCCACAAAGGGCACAATTCCAGCCAGGGACAACAGCCACTTCCCTACAGACCCCTGCCTGGACGGAGGAGATTCCCCAACACACACACACACACACACACACTCTCTCTCTCTCTCTCTCTCCCTGTCTCTGATTGGGTGAGAGTGCCCCCTCAGTCACTCTCTCCTACACACACACACACACACACACACACACACACACACACACACACACTCACTCACTCACTCTGATTGGGTGGGAGTGTCCCCTCAGTCACTCACTCACACACACACACACACACCTAGAGTTGGGTGAAATACTAGCTGCACAAGCCCCTCCAGCCTGTGAAGCCTGTTGTCACTTTTTTCATTGCCCAGGGTTTGCAATGGGCCCGTTTGGAAAATCATAGAATCATAGAATCTCAGGGTTGGAAGGGACCTCAGGAGGTATCTAGTCCAACCCCCTGCTCAAAGCAGGACCAATTTCCAACTAAATCATCCCAGCCAGGGCTTTGTCAAGCCGGGCCTTAAAAACCTCCAAGGAAGGAGAGATGTCCCTGATATTTCAGTTTTGAATTTGTCTCCAAAACCATTGCGGAGATGGACACTCTCCTTCACTAACCACATCGGTTATGTTGTTGCTATGTCTGTGTGTGTGTGGGGGGGTGGAGGTGGTGGTGGTGTTGGAGCTGCTGGGAAAGGAGACGGGGAGCAGAAGCAGAAAGCGGCAAAGCAGCGGGCTTTCCTTACCTTTGGGGGCTGCCGTGCCCAGGGCGGGGGCTGGCTACCAGCGGACAGGGACCTGGAAAGAGACCATCACAGCTATGCACAGAGCAGCAGAACCTGAGCCAAGTGTCAAAAAACAACTCAGTCCCCTTCTCTCCCTCCAAGGGGCTGGTGATTCGAGGGGCAGTTCTAGAAGCATGCGGGGGTGGGAGGGGGAGATAACAGATTAAAGGATTGGGGGGGGTCTCTGCTCACTTGTACCTTAGAAACAGGAGGCCTGTGAAGTCTGCTGCCCCTGGTATTGTGGTTCTGGGGGCAGAACCATGTGCATGCTGAGAGTGCGCACAACCGAACTGGAGGGGGTAGGAATGGCCCTTTAACAAAGATGTCCTTTCTCCAACGGGTGCATTGGGGTTTAATAGACAGGGTGAGATTCTGGCCTTTTTGGTGTCAGTGACCAAGGCTCCCCCCAGTCTTTTAAACAGTCAGACTCTAATTCTTTTCCCCTCTCCACTGTTCACACGTCACTCCCAATGTCACCGCTCACCAGTCTTCACCCCAGAGTCAGCACCGGGGCAGAGATGACCCAGCCAGCCAGAATCACACCTGGTCAGAGCCAGCAACCAGGTTCAGAACTGGTTACATCCCGGCCATGGTCAGCATGGGGGTATGACCAGAGTCAGGAGTGGGCTAGGTCTGATGCAGATACACAATACAGAGCCCAAACGCCGCTCCCAGGCCCTAGCTGGGGGCTGAGACCCTGACCTGCGCTGCAGGGGACACCCCCATCTGCAGGGCTGGGAGAAGAACCCGCTCACAGGTGACCCCAAGCCGGGAAGTGCTGTGAATGTCAGGGAAGACGGGCCCAGAGACGCTAGCCCCTTGGGCAGGGAATGACCCGATGAGAGCTGACTGCAGCTGGGCTGGGCTCAGAGATGCCAGGAGCAGCAAGGCAAGAAGAGCGATTGTGGGCAGAGATGCGGCTGTCATTTCCACTGCAGACTGGCTGCATGGCAGGGAGAGAGGATGGGATGCAAACATCCCCCTGTACAGCTTGGCTGGGGCCCCCTGTGCACTGGCCTTCTCAGAGGGAGAGCAGGGCCTGAGGGGCTCCTCCCTTCCCTGCTCCCCGCAGCCATGCAGCTGGGGTGGGGCCGGGAGCTCCTCGGCCCAGGACAGGCGAAGAGCGAGGGGTGCAGAGAGCTAGTCCCAACGTGGCGGGAAGGGCCTGAGGAAGAAAGGCTGCGGGATCCCGAACCCAGAGACGTGCCGCTGGAGAACCAGAGTGCAGCCCGCATGGGAGAAGCACACCCAAGCAGCGCAGAGAAAAGTCACTTACCTCTCCCGGAGGCTGGCCGAGGCTCTGTGAGCAGGCGGCTTCGTTTGGTCTCTGACCTTCCCCGAGAGGGAGAATGAGGCGAAGGGTGCGGGGGGATGGGGGAGGGATTGCGGGTGGCTCTGTCCGGTCAGGGTTGGAAGAAGCTGCTGAGTTTCACTTCCCCACCCATTTCCCCTTTTCGTGTTTACCCCCTGCCCCGTGCTGGGTCTCCCGGAACAATGGGAACGTTCTGGTCAGCAAAAGTGCTAACACTTTTAGACTCAAAACCACAGCAGAGCTGGGCAGGCCAGGTCCTGCTTCCTGCCCGGTGCCTCCCTGGCCCCCCAGCAGTCCCCACGGCAGGACACCACTGCACACACCGAACAAAGCCCCGGTCCCTGGCTCCAGGAGCTGGCACTCAGAGGCTAAGGTTTGCGGGAGGTGTGACACAGCATGTGGCGTGTGTGCAAGAACAGAGTAGGACACCAGGGCTTGCACTACATCTCACCAGAACTGTGATGGGGTTCTGTGTGAATCCTGCACTTTGGATGGGGCAGGGTGTTCTCAAGAGGCAAACTCAATAAACCGGGATTTTAAACACAGAAAATTGTAAAACAAATTCCATGGTGTTGCTATGAGCTGGATGAAACCTTGCATGGGTTGAGTTAAAACCTCATAGAGATTGACAGGTGTGAACTCACCCGTCAATTAACATCACTGTCAGAATGAGTTTGCCAGACACCCCTCACCTATAGAGGGTTTTCGTGAGTGTTTTTCGTGGGGTGTGTGTATGTGTGTGAGTGTGAGTGAGGGAAGGCAGGACACACAGAAATTGAGACCACACACACCACAGAGAGAGCCAGGAAGCCAAGCAGGAGTTGGTGAGCACAGAGTGATGCTGGGAAAAGCTAGGGAGGGGCTTTTGGGTCTGTGTTGGCCAAAGAGGCCTGGGGTAAGCCAAGAACCTGCTCCTTTTGCTCTCGGTTCCTCCTGTATTCGGAGACACCAGACTTTGTACATTCCTTGTAAAGAAACAAGACTGTGTCAAAGCAAATACCAGCCTGCACTGGTCTTCCCAAGGTAACATCCCCAGGGATCCAACTAGCCGCTCTAGCCAAAGAGGGGCAACAACATACAACCATTGACCCCATGCCTTATCCCCCCAACCCTGTTCCCATCCCCTGTCCCATTCCCCATCGCCCCCCCAGTCCCGTTCCCATTCCCTGTCCCATTCCCCATCGTCCCCCCAGTCCCATTCCCATCCCCCCATCCCCTTCCCCATCTCCTGGTCCCTCTTCCACTCGCTTTGTGGTTTCTCAGCAGGAAGACACACACAGCAGCAGCAGTTTGTCTTTGCCCTGCCCCTCCCCATCCCATTAGCTTGGCTCAAAGGGGCAGGTGGGGCTGGCCCAACATGCTCCAGGCCCTTCCCCCTCACAGGCTCTAGCGGTGTGCCCTTCCCCCACACAGGCAGCTGGCACCACCCGCCGAGCCTGCCTTTGGCACTAGACTCGCTTTGAGTCACCTGCATTCGTTTCCCTCAGACGCTGTAGCCAGCAGCAGGCACTGCATGGCGCCCTGTACCTTTGCTGACACCAGATCGAAAAGAACTGCCAGAAAGTGTCCCCCTGGCACTGCAGTGCACCCATGGGGCCAGTGCAAAGCCATTAGCAGCTCCAGTGTCGGTGACTGATGACACACAGAAACCATCCAACCGACGGCAATGAACGAAGGGAAAAACCCAGAGAGACACGTGTGTCTGAGCAAAGCCCCCAGAGCCAGAGTGCAGGGAGCAGCCCGGAGGAGTACAGACACTCATACAGACACAACAAAGTGAACATGCTCACATTTCCTGCATATTTTTACATTGGTATTCCAAGTCCTGTCTTGGCTGCACTGCATAGTGGTCAGAGCACTAGGGTGATAGAGACAGCATGGATCTGCACATGGAAGAGGTGAGTTACTCACAGGGGAAGCCAATTTTAGTCCAACAAGAGCTGAAAATGTGAGCTCTTGTAAAGGGAAAATCATGCTTTGCCAATCTCTTAGAATGCGTTGAAGGGGTCAGCAAACATGGACAAGGGTGATCAGTGCATATAGTGTGCTTGGACTTTCAGAAAGTCTTCGACGAAGGCTCGTAAGCAAAGTAAGCAATCATGAGATCAGAGGGAAGGTCCTTTCCTCCATCAGTAACTGGTTAAAAGACAGGAGACAAAGGGTAGGAATAAATGGTCAGTTTTCAGCATGGCAACAGGTAAATTGTGGGGTCCCCCAGGATCTGTACTGGGACAGTTCATAAATGAGCTGAAAAAAAGGGATAAAAAGTGAGGTGGCAAAGTTTGCACATGATACAAAATGACTCAAGATAGTTAAGTCCGAGCTGACAAGGCCGGCTTTATGATCTGCGGGGCCCGATTCCAATACCCGGTGGCGGTCCGGGGCTTCGGCGGCAATTCGGCGGCGGGGGGTCCGCTCTGGGTCTTCCACAGCACCGAAGGACCCACTGCCGCCGAAATGCTGCCGAAGACCCCCAGAGCAGGGCCCTCTTAGGTGCGGGGCCCGATTCCGGGGAATCGGGGGAATCGGCTTAAAGCCGGCCCTGTGAGCTGACTGCAAAGTGTCACAAAGGGATCTCACTAAACTGGGTGACTGGGCAACAAAAAAACCAAAATGGCACATGAAATTCAATGTAGCTAAACGCACAGT
This sequence comes from Trachemys scripta elegans, assembly GCF_013100865.1. Taxonomy (NCBI): domain Eukaryota; kingdom Metazoa; phylum Chordata; order Testudines; family Emydidae; genus Trachemys; species Trachemys scripta. The sequence continues at coordinate 18,719,292 of NC_048316.1, forward strand.
AACGCACATTGGAAAACATCATCCCGACTAGACTGACAAAATGGTGGGGTCTAAATTAGCTGTTACCACTCAAAAAAGAGATCGTGGAGTCATCGCCTTAGCCCCTGCTCGCCATGAGGCCCCACCCTCTGCTATCCTCGTCCCCCCAAGGCCCTGCCCCTGGCCAGGCCAGAAGCGAGAGCTGGGCTGTGTTAAGAGCCACCCAGTGGGCCTGGACCCTCCATTGCCCTGGGCAAAGGGACATAGGCCACAGGCAGGTGGAAGGGCCGGGGCTCCCCACAGTAGCTCGGGCTCCCTGGGTGGCTCTTACCACTGCGTCTGGCCTGGCCAGGGGGCGGGGCCTTAGGGGGAAGAGGAGGAGCGTGGGCGGGGGGGACTCCTGCATGTGTCCCGTTTTTGCATTTTGAAAAGCTGGTCACCGTACTAGCCATACAACCAGCATCGGGGCCCTCCAGAGCTTCCAACCTCGCCTGAGAATCTGAGGGTGCTCACACTGTGACAGGGCACTCAGACACTCAGAGTGGCCTTGGGGTTAGACACAGGCCTGCCCCTGAAACTAAGGATCCAAATCCCTTAGCCTCTGAGCAACAGGGCTGGCTTGTGGACTCACTGGGCAGTGTGTGGGGTTGGGACGAGTCTTTGGTTTGTGGGACTCAGGAGAGTTGGAAGATTCCTTCTCAGTCATCATTTATTTAGATTGAGTTGGTGTTGGTCCTGCTTTGAGCAGGGGGTTGGACTAGATACCTCCTGAGATCCCTTCCAACCCTGATAGTCTATGATTCTATCAGATCTTTCCTATCCTGGGCATGGTGTATTTTAACTTTAGCTTAGTTACTGCTCTGCACACAAGATGTCCCATCTGCTGGGAGGGGGCAGTTGACTCATTGGCTTGAGTCATGCATGCTAAGAAGAATGCAAAGGTTTGGAAGAGGCATAAGTGTGATTGGTGGCAATCTCACTTGCTGCAGACAGACAGTTAACTGGGCAGAGAGAGAGAGAGAGCATGCGTGACAGAGCGCTGTAGCCATTAACAATGTATTTTCAAGGCATACTTCACACCTATCCTTCTGATGCTTTTCTGTATCATGACTTAGAGTTGGACTATGCCCGGGGTACAGTCTTCTAGAACAATGAACAGCTGTGTCACCTCAACCGTCCAACCTGGGGTGCTCTTTACAATGTTTTGCTGCTGTAGCTACCACTCCTGGTCTGCTAACGCCCAACCTCCAGCATGTAAGTCACTCCCAGTTATATTGTAGGAGTGCTGCCGCCAGCCACTCTTGACTTCCTCTGCCGGCTGACACCAGCATGCACCTGGTCCCAGACGTTCCCCAGAAATGTACGTCTTGTACTGCCCAGCTCTCTCTTGGACAATACAAGCTCATAGAAAGTCCGTCATTTTATTAATAGAAAATGATATGCACAAATCCTGTTATCCCAAATGGAGGTTCCCAAACACTTCAATCCAAACACACTGGTTTAGATGAAACAATAAAACAAGTTTATTAACTACAGAGGGATGGATTTTAAGTGAATACAAGTAATGCGGCTAAAAGTCAGAACTGGTCACAAGAAAAATAAAAGTAAAATGGAACGAACGCCTGACGTAACAACCTAGAGTGAATTCAAAGCAAGGTCTCTCTCACCACAAGTTTCAGCAGTACTATTGGCTAGACTTCTTTCAGTCAGAATCTGTCCCCCAGTCCAATGCTACTTCCTTTGAACTTCAGGTGTCATAGATGCTGTGGGCAGAGAGAATGAAGCGATTAGTGCAGACAATTGATAAGGGAAGCTAAAGGTATCTGTGAAAAATGTATGGCTGGTATGGTTAAGGACAGCAAGAAATAATTCTTTAAATATATCAGGAACAAATGAAACCCTAGTATAACATTTCTGTCAAGTGTTGTCAGGAGCAACAAGGGCCACCTTCAATATTTTAGGGTGTGATAGTCTGTAACCATCTGCATCTGCCCTTCTCCCTTAGAGTCCTCTCCTTTCTTCGAGAAGTATCTCCAACTCAGGTTCAGGAGACACAAAGTCTGTGTGGACGGGAATCCCCTGCTGTTTCTTTGCTAAACTGTAGATTTTTCTCCCACACCATCTTTCCTGCCAAAGAATGGCCATTTAACAGGCGATGGCCCATTTGACCTATTTTACACTTGGCTGAGGCGTCAGCTTGTCCTTTGTCTCTGAGGAACTGGTTTGGCCACAGCCTGGCCAGCTGCTGCCCCTGCTTGCAGGAGAAGAGAGTTCAGCCAGCAGCCCGGGAAGCAAATCACAGAGCTGCCAGCTCACCCCCCTTGTCCCCAGTGGGTTTACCTGCACGCCTGGATTCTTCCCGGCCCCTCCCCAGACTTGGAATATGTCTTAGTAGCACCGTACAGTGGAATGTCGCCACACTTATTTTATCAGGGCAATATTGACCAGTGAGAGATGAATTTTCAAATGATACCTCCCAAGGCATACTTGTACAAAGACTATTATAATGGTGTGCAAGGGGCGAATACGGGGGTACAGATCGTCACACCGTCCTTCTCTAGCTCTGGACTATACCATTGCTACTGTAAGCCTGTAGCTAGGGCGCTAGAGAGAAGGAGCCCTCTGCACTGGCGAGCTGGAGCAAGAAACAGAATAAGCAGATCTGGACATGGGCGAGACCTACCCACAGAAGCCAGGCAGCACTGCCCCCTAGGGGCTGGAGATGGACTGTCCAAATACATTCCTGGGCTCTGTGATTTCAGCAAAGCGTGAGTGGGATGCCCCAGAGAGGAAAGTGGGTGGGACGTGAGATGTCAAAGGGACATTAGGCGTTCACACTGGCAGATGGGGCAACGGAGGCAAAGGACACTGTCCAAGGCGGAAGTTTTACTTACCATTCCCATAAACCTTGTTGGTTTTTCTCCAGTAAATGCTGGGTTCCCGTTCCCCTTATTAATTACGTGTTCTTTGTTTCACACACACAGACACGATGCTTGGGGGAGGGGATGTATTGCTTGTCAAGGACACCCAACAGAGGGATTTAGTTTTCCCAGGTGTCGGGGTTGAGCTAGTGTGTTTACTGATTTTACGAGGAGCCCTATGTGAGGGTGCAATCTGGACTGAGGAACAGCTGGGTCCCCTCAGTTCTCCAGCCTGGGGTGCCTTTTACACTGCTTCGCTGTGAGAGCAACCACTCCTGGTCTGCTCCCCCACAGACTGCAGCATGTGAACCACTCCCAGCTCTACTGTGTGAGTGGTATGGCCAGCCACTCTTGAATTACACTGCAGGGAAACACCAGCTAATGGAGATAGACCTATCTCCTAGAACTGGAAGGGACCTTGAAAGGTCGAGTCCAGCCCCCTGCCTTCACTAGCAGGACCAAGTACCAATTTTGCCCCAGATGGCCCCCTCAAGGATTGAGCTCACAACGCTGGGTTTAGCAGGCCAATGCTCAAACCACTGAGCTATCCCTCCCCCCTAAATAAAGGTTCTCATTTTATTAATCAAAAATGGCATGCACAAAGTCTGTTATCCCAAATAGAATTTCCCAAACACTTCAATCCAAACAATCGGGCATAAAAGTCAGAACTGGTTACAAGAAAATAAAAGTAAAACACAACTAAGGCCTAACTGAACAAGCTAAGTGAATTCAAAGCAAAGTCTCTCACACCACGTTTCAGCAGTCTTACTGGCTCAATTTCTTTCAGTCAGGATTCCTCTCCCAGTCCAATGCTGCTTCCTTGTTCTTTGGGTGTTGTCGAAGCTGTGGGTAGAGAGAAAGGGAGAGATCATTTGGGGCGTCTGCTCTCCCTTCTTATAGTTCTTTCTCTTCTTTGAGAACCATCTCCAAATGAGGTTCAGGAGATAGAAAGTCTGTGTGGATGGGAACCCAAGCTGTCTTTTTGTCAATATGTAGATTTTTTGCTCACACCCTCTTTCCTGTCAAAGAATCACCACTTAACCAGGGGATGGTACATTTGATTTCACTGACACCTGTTTGAGTTGTCGTCTTTCCTTTTGTCTCTAGGGAACGGGTTTGTGACTGCTTCCCAGTTGGAACATGTCTTAGTAATATCATACGGTAGAATCTTATAACTTTACAGATAATGTTGCCACACATATTTTACCAGTACAATAATGATCAGCAAATTATGAGTTTTTGGATGATACCTCACAAGGAATACTTTGCAAAATTTATCATAATTTTGTTAAAGCAGTGAACATAGGGGTACAGACTGTCACACTCTAAAATATTGAAGCTGGCCTTTGTTGCTCCTGACAACACCTGACAGAAGGATTATACTAGGGTTTTATTTGTTCCTGATATATTTAAAGAATTATTTTGTATATTATTACTGTCCTTAACAGTACCAGCCATAGAGTTTTCACTGGTTCTTTTAGCTTCCCTTATCAGTTGTCTGCATTTTTTAACTGCTGGTTTTCACTCATTGCTAATGTCTCCCCTCTTTTCCCATATGTTCCATACTGTTTCCAAGATTCTCTTGGCTGATTCCAGAAGTAGTCAAGGGCATGCCCATGCCACAGACACCACAGCCAGGCCCTGCACACCGACCAGAAAGGTGAGTGTGAGGGTGAAGCCTCTCAGTCTAATGACTTCCTACTCGTCAGCTCAGTATGTGGAAGTGTGTCTGGTATGTCTGTGCTCTGCCAAAAGCCCAGCCTTGGCCCAGGCACATTATCTTTGGAAATGGGGCCTGTCTGGCTCATGCTTCCTCTTCTCCCCAACACTGATGGACAGTGTGTGAGAGCTCTGTGCCAGTGGACAGCAGTGCCTCCAGCAGACAGGGAATGAACTCCTGGCTTAGCCTGCCCACTGGTGTAAGAAAGGCTGGGGCAGGCACTCAAAGGAAAGTCAGGGGCATGGAAGGAAACAGCCTCTGAAGGCTTCACATCCCTGTGTCCCCCACTGGCTGTGCCTCCATACTATGTAACAGCAGATCCCACAGGGTCCTTCCTTGCCCCACACTGTGATGTGCAAGTGCCCGTGCCAGCTATTACAGGTGAACCCCATCTGACACATGGCTTAGATTTCAGGAAAGTGTTTGACATGGTCCCCCCCAACATTCCTACACACAGACTGGAGATGTGGGTGTCTCAATTTGAGGGTCACTGCACCATACTCCCCCTTGGTAGTCCCTCGAGGGCACCCACTTCGGGTTTCCAGCTCCCAGCCATCACCTCTCTGGGTGTGTGTGTGTGTCCTGCATCACTGTACCTTCTGACCGGGGTTTTATGGCTGCCCAGCTCTCTGTCTTACACTGGGATATCCCCGGCAAGCCAGACTGCCTAATGCCCAGCATCTGTGCTTTGCTCTCCCTGAGAACTATGAAGACTGTATTGCCAGCAGTTACGAGTTACCACCCAGCTTTTCCTAAGCAAGCACCTTTACTCTTAAGGGAAAAAGCCTGACAGAGAAAACATGAAACACAATAAAAGTTCCTACACACCTGCTGAAACTGTCCGCAAGTCCCGCATCAGTCTTATGGGGCATTGCCAGGTCAAAGCCCTTCCAACCCTTCTGCAAGGGTTGGAGCTGCCTTGGCCAGATGGTCCTGTCTGTTTGCTGGATCAGAAAGAAGACTCCGAGTCACTTTAAATGCAGCCTTTTTCTATCAAACGCCATTTTTCTTTGGCTCCTAAGTTACTGGACAATGCAGCTTGAACCACTCCATGCAAGCCACTCCAGGGAGTGGTACCCCTCTCGAGTTGTTTAGTCTTAGTGACTCACCCTAATCCCGCCACCCCCATTTTTAGTTCCTCTAGGAGCTGGGTAACTCTCCCCCATGGAATTGACCACAATCAAACACAACCCATTCATACCGGTCCCCACAGACAACACACGCAGCTGCACTACCTGTCACAATGGCCACAAGGTGGTGCTGCCGCACGATGGAGGCACAACTGGCTGGGATCATTTTCACGCCGAGGAAGTATTAACAGTCCCTGTCAGATGAATGAGTGGTGCTGGCCTGTCTGCCAGCCAGATTCTCATCTGCAGCCGGCCTTGTCAATTCCACGGCTGCAGCGTTTTCTCAAGAACTCCCAGAATCCCTGGCTGCCGCGCGCACAGCCCGTATGATGGTGGAATCTGAGCGCTGACTTTTATTCCATTCTTTTTCCATGTCCTTTGCTGAGACTAGAGAAGTGGGGCTGCAGGCATTCGAACGCAGCCTTTGATCAGCTCACCAGCCGTGTACACATCCACTTCTCTGGCTGGGCCCTGTGACAGTCTGGGCGCAGCTCTTGCTACCTGCTAGTGCCGACTTGACAAAACACCGTGTGCTGCCCTCGCTGCTGCTCTTTGAAGTGGCAAATCTCTTTGGGGTGTCTGAGTTCCCTTCCACGTGGCTCTCTGGCTCTAGGAAGGGGACAGGGAATCTGAGCTTGGCTGGCGGTTCCCTCTTCGCTGTGAGATGGTGCAGCTCTTTGTGCCTTCGCGCCCTGTGCAGAGACTAAATCCTCCCTCACTACCTGGGCTCATCTGCACAGTGACAGGGCTTGGCGCTACCTGGGAGATCCTTTGCCATGGTCACATCCAGCCATTTTGCAACTGTCTCTCCAGTGCATTAGCAGCCGTGGGGAGCTGGCTGAGCAACCCCCCACCCCAGTCAAGGTTGGTTGACAGCAGAAGTTGTCTCTTAGCTAGGGTAATCCCACTCCCTTCCCCAGTCACCACCGTTAGCCAGAACCAAGGTTCCAAGTCACAGCTCCAACACCACAGCCCTGCACTTGATCTGAAAGAGCAAAAGCAAATCTCCTCGAGGCTAAAACGCTGCGGTGGGTTGCGAGGGTTTGCTGGATGGGATCAGCCATTGCCCACGGATACCGGTTGGGAGCTGGGACACCGTTCCCAGCCTTGGTTCTGGTTCAGAGCTAAACCAGAATAACAGCTACACACAGACTGGCCCAGTTTTTCATAGTTTCGTAGGACTTACGGCCAGAAGAGACCATTCACCCATCTTGTCTGACCTCCTGCAGAGCACACGCCAGAGGACGCCATCCAGTTACTCCTGGATTGAGCCCACTGACTTGTATTGGACTAAAGCATCTTTCGGAAAGGCAGCCAGCCTGTATCTTGACTCCTTGGGCTAGTGCAAGTTGGTGTGTAAAGCCGCTTTACTCCCCCTCAAGGGGAGACTCCAGCTCCCGAACTATCCTTGGAAACCGAGACTCATAAAAGATTAATCTTTAATTCCAGGAGACTCCAGGCCAATCCTGGAGGGTTGGCAACCCTGGCCCTCAGGCGGCTTTTTAATTGCAGGTTTTTAATTGCAGTGTAGACATATCCAGTGTGTCCTGGCTGGTGCCTGCACACCGCACCTACACCAGGCCACGGCTTCATGGAGCAGTGGCTCTGTTTTGCCTGTGAGCGGTCCTGGGTTCAGATCGTGTGAACTCTCTGGGACAGTGTGAATATTCTCCCATCATCACACTCCAGGGAGGAAGGCAAGATGGGCCAGTGGCTCTGGTGCGAATCTGGCACTTGGCAGACCCCCATTCAAGTCTCTGCTCTGCTTTGAACTCTGGGTGTGGCCTCAGGGGAATCACGGGGGTGGGGATTCTAAAGGTATTTAGGCCCCTAAAGACGCAGAGAGGCTCCTATTGGGAGTTTCAGAAGCACCCATGTCAGGTAGGCACTGGCTTTCATTGCTTCCAAAGGGACTTAGGCCTGTGTAGGCCCTTGTGAAAATCCCACTAGGTGCTTGTCTGCATTTTTAGGTGCCCAAATGCCTTTGAAAATCTTGCCCTTGGTTTCTCTTCCCGGGATTCACATAGAACCATAAAATATTAGGGTTGGAAGAGACCTCAGGAGGTCATCTAGTCCAACCCCCTGCTCAAAGCAGGACCATCCCCAACTAAATCATCCCAGCCAAGGCTTTGTCAAGCCTGACCTTAAAAACCTCTAAGGAAGGAGATTCCACCACCTCCCTAGGGAACCCATTCCAGTGCTTCATCACCCTCCTAGTGAAATAGTGTTTCCTAATATCCAACCTAGACCTCCCCCACTGCAACTTGAGACCATTGCTCCTTGTTCTGACATCTGCCACCACTGAGAACAGCCGAGCTCCATCCTCTTTGGAACCCCCCTTCAGGTCCTTGAAGGCTGCTATCAAATCAAATCCCCCCTCACTCTTCTTTTCTGCAGACTCACGAAGGTGTTTAGGCACCTATGTCTGAGGTTCCGCTGCGATCCCCTCAGGTGACTACTATGTCTTCAGGGAAACGGCCCCTGGGAGTCTAACTCTCTGCCTGTGGGCATGCGCGTTGCTGCCTTGCTCTAGGCACCCGGGCACCTATCTCCTGGCTAAGCCCAGCGATTTTCAAACCGGTGGAAGACAGGCATTCATTCATTCAGCTGAGCAGCTTGCAGGCAGGACCTGACCTGGGAGCTGTGCTCAGCACAGGCGCCAACTCCATGGGTGCTCCGGGGCTACTCCCTCCCTCCTATGGCAGCTGTTCTAGTGATTGCAGAAGGGGGCCAGGACCCTGGGTCTTCGGCCTCGACACCCTGACCACCGGGTTCTGGAGTCTCTCTGGCTCTGGCCCAAGGGCTGCTTACGTCGTTCTGCACAGGGGAACAGCTCTGAGTGAGAGACTGCCCAGGGCTTAGGGCACCCACCTGGGAGGTGGGAGACCCAGGGTCCAGCTCTAATGACCCGTTCGTTGTTTATCCCCAGGGGAACAGCTTCATCAGGTGAGACGGAGAGAGCCCCCTCCCCACACACTAGAGCCACCTGAGAGGTGGGAGGGCCCTGGTCAGATCCTTCCCCCCCCTCGCCCCCAGCGGCAGAGGGGGAATTGGACAAGCTCTCCCACAACCCAGATGTACTAAACATTATAAGCTGGGTACCCCTCCTCCCCCACCTGTTCTCTGGGCAGCGAGGCGGGCGCCTAACTCCTTCTCACAAGAACCCTCCGAAGGGCCTAAACCACCTGCCCGCAGGCAGCAGGCTCCCGGGCGTGGAGCGCTAGTGGGGCGAGGCACCTCCCTGCAGCCCGGACTCGGGCGCCTAGCTCTGGGAGGGGCGGGGCTTGGGACACACCCCTCTGCTGGGCGTCTCCCATTGGCTAGCACAGGCAGCTCCCTGCCTGGTGCGAGGGGCAGGCTCCGGCGCCCGGCTCTCCCCATGCTCTGCAGAGGAGCCTCGGCACAGTGTGGATCGCAGCGTGTTCCTGTGATCTTCTCAGCACTGCCACGCGTCACATCCCAGCAGCTGAGTCCCAGTGTGAATCCGGGCCCTGGGCCTGGTTCCCCAGCTGGGCAATGGGGTTGCTGGCGCTGCCCTGCCTTCTGGGCTGGCGGGAGGGTGAATGTGTTGGGTACCCCGGCGATAGAGACACAGCTTCATTTCAGGGAACAGCTCTGACAATCAGCCTGGGCCCAGCTGATCACTTTCCTGGGAGTGGCCCTCCGAGGCTGGTGGCTTCGGGCTGCTGTCAGCGACTGGTGTCAGCTCTACGCTCGGGAGCGTCTCTGCCCAAAGCAAAATTGAGCTGAATGTTGAGTAAAGGCTGCGAACCAGCCAGGAGCCCAAGGGGAACGGCAGGCGGTGGCGTTAGCCGCCCCTGACCTGTGCAAAGGGGCCCGGGCCGAAGGAGACAATGGTAATAGAGGTCTCTGTTACAGAAAAAACTGGCGGATCCTTCCCCATTCGAGTCCGTTCTCGGTCCTTTAGATGCAAGCCGTTCCTAGGGCCATCTCTTCCCACATGCCTGGCTCACCAGCAGTAACAGTAACGCTAATGGCCACGTGCCGTGCCGGTCTCTTTCCCAGCCCAGGGGAGGGACTAGCCAGGACTTGTCCTGTCTCTGACCCTCTGTGCTCCTGGAACAGCGGGTTCCTGTGCAGGGTGGGGCTCTGGCCATGCCTGGAAAACCTCCGGGCTATGGAGCCTCCTTCCTTTGCTGTCTGATCAGAAGCGAGTTTAAACATTTTCCGAACAGCCCTGTGGCACCTGCTCCTCTATCCTGGTGCCCAGCAGCACACCCAGGTGTGAGGCAGCCCCTAACGGCTCTCCTCCGCCTGTCACCTCCCATTGTCCAGGCCTGTCTCAGGACCCCCATGCCCTCCAGCCTGGTCTGCTTGAATGTGTGACCATGTGCATGGGCAGCAGCACTGGATTATGGGGGCTTTCTGCTGCCACCTCTTGGTGAGGCTAGTCAGTGCGGTGATTGCACACAACTGAGGGATAGCTCAGTGGTTTGAGCATTGGCCTGCTAAACCCAGGGTTGTGAGTTCAATCCTTGAGGGGGCCACCTAGGGATCTGGGACAAAATCAGTACTTGGTCCTGCTAGTAAAGACAGGGGGCTGGACTCGATGACCTTTCAAGGTCCCTTCCAGCTCTAGGAGATAGGATATCTCCATTAATTACTATTACTAATTACTTAACTCCAACTGTACTGGTGGCGCCCACCCCTCAGCCACGAGATCACTCTGCGGGCAGTGTGGAGTGCCAGGGAGGGGGCTGGGATGCTGGAAATGAGACAGAAATGGGGGGCAGCTGTGGGGAGACAGAGGAGGGCCCTAGGATGAGCAGGGAGCTGCCCGCGTGGGGAGCTGCAGGGCAGTGGATTATAAATGTGGCGCGGTGCTCTTATCAATACGGGCGCCACTATAGCCACCTCCGGAGCCAATGTCTCTGGACACCTGCAGTTGTTTGTTTCCCGCGTTTGCTCAGAGACGCTTTCGCTCCGTTCCAGTGAGAATGTGATAAATGATATGTAAACTAGCCCCCGAATCTCAGCCCAGCGCGTTCCTTGTGGTGGGTCGGCTGGGGAGAAATCGTGTCTGAAGCCCCCAGCGCGGCAGTAAATTCAGCATTTCCTGCTGTGCTGTGCGGGGAGGGGGACTGGTGGTTTGCATGATGCCCACCAGGTGGCAGCATTGCCTCAGCACAAAACCATGTTCAAATGGCAGAGCAAGGACCTGTCCTGGCCTCCTCAACAGGTTCTTGAACTAGGGACCTCGGCCTGACCCTCCTGCCCGGTGTGATGTGGGCGCCGAGCACAGAGACGCCCTCGGCAAAGGCTTTCCCGGTCCCCCATGTGGGCACAGGGAGTACCAGAGTTCGGTCGCTATCTAACCTCTGCCCATCATCTGGGTACCAAAGGCTAGCTGCAGATTTCCAGCATCCCGTTAATGCCTGACCCATCACACCAGACTGTCTCTTGCTTAGGGGCCTGGCACCTTAGACGCAGATTAAAGACCAGCTGAGCTAACGCCGACAGAACTGACCATACTTCCTCCAGCAGCACCCCTGGGAGGAGTGTTCCTTGCCTGGGGCAGCCGGGTCCAAAGCTGAGAATGGCCCCTTGGCACCTCCTGGCCTGTGTCAAATGGAGGGGCTCCCGCCCAGGTGCCAGCTGGGGCAGTGTGGCCTGGGGACAGGGCTGTCTCCTAGGCAGGCAGGTGCCAAACCATCCAGGGCTTTTAAGGGAAAAAGGAAACCCTTCAATTCCGCCCCGAGGGCCAGGCCTTGTTGGGAATCCTGGGAGGTGGCGGGTGCAAGCCTGCCCATGTCTAAAGGCCCCTCCCCCAGCCTCGTGGGAGGGACCACTGGACCCGGGAACCAATTGAATGCGGGGGACAACTAATGAACAACAGAGTCAGGAGTGGAGGTCACAGGTTCAAAACTAGGGATCCAGAGGGGAACCCCAGACAGCGCCCACTGCTCCTCAGAGCTGTCTAGGGAGCCCGCGGACGCCACCCAGAGGAACTCTGCCCGGATGCGTGAGACCAGGGAGGAGCAGAAATAGGCCCCACAGTTGCAGCGCACCCCTCGTCTAACATCCTCCTGGTGTTGCAGATGGGCTCTTTGGCCAGGGCCAGGAGGAGGTTGACGAGGTCTCACGACTTCGTGGGGCCATGGACAGGGTGTGTGAATATAAACAGGGTCTGGGGAAAAGTGCAGGAGGTTCTGGAGGAGCCGGACTAGGGGCTGCAACCTGGCGCATTTGCGATAAGCATGCGCCAGGTTCTCCCTCACGTTGCAGAAGGGGCAGGCATTGGGGATGGGGGTATACGCCCGTGCTCACGGCTCCATGGAGGAGCCGCCAACCGATATCCCCAGTGGGCCGTGGGACCAGGGTGGAACAGAGGCTGGCCCACCGGGGTTCCTCACCCTCCACAGGTGGTAGATAGTCTCGCCATTTGGTATCAGGGCGGGACACAAGGGTGAGGAAGTGAAACGTGTGGAGTATGAGCGTGTATAGTTGTTTCTTTGGTGCAGTTCGGACTGTGGGCGGGAAGGGGCCCGGAGGGCTTGCAGGACAGGAGCCTGATGGAAAGGTCGGAGGGCCTGGGGTGAGGGGTGGGCGGGGAGCACCCAAGGGCCAGGCAGCTAAGGAGTCCCACAGCAGAGCTGTGTGGAGCTCCGGCTCAGATCCTCTGCTCGAGGAGCAGGCTGCCACGTCCCGCAGCAGCTCCGGCCCTGTGATGGGAGCCCCGAGGAGTGACCAAAGCAGGGCAGATGGGAGCAAGGTCCGGGGTGGGGTGGCAGCCTCCTCACCAGGTCTGGCTGGGGAAAGCCCCCCAGACATGACCATTGCCCAGCAGCTGGGGAGCCAACAGCACCGGCAGCTCAGGGGAATGACCTTCCAGCCCCTGCCACCCTCTCCGCAGAGGGCTGGGTGCAGGGGGAGGGACACCAGGGGAACTGGTGGCGCTGCCTTTGATGCCAAAGGAGCACGCGAGCTCACAGGGGCGTGTGAATACACAGCCGCAGCAGGGCCCAGCGTGTGCCAGAGCAGCAGCACACGGTGACATGGGCACAGGGGCACGAGGAAGCGTGTTTGCTGAGTGAGCCCAGAAGGCACCACTCAGGCTGGGCGGAGGATCAAACCCACGTGGCTGCGAGAGGAAGCAGCGACCCGCAGGGCTGTCTGCTGAAGCGAGTGACTGCCACTCGTCTTGGTGGGAGGCAAACAGGGCCGGCTCTAGGATTTTTGCCGCCCCAAGCGAAAATAATTTTGGCCCCCCCCCCCGCCGTTTTTTTCTTACCCTAGCCCCGGCCCTGCCTCAACTCCGCCCCTTCCCCAAATCCCCAGCCCTGTCTCCTCCCCCCAGGCTCTCAAGCGACGCAGCCACTCGGGATCTCCCCCTCCCTCCTGGGTTTGAGAGCCTGGGAGGGAGGGCGAGCAGGGCAAGCGAGCGGCAGCAGCAGAGGTGAGTTAGGGCGGCCGGGGCACATTTTTAGGGGCGGCATGGCCCACGCCAGAAACTCACCCCTAAAAATGTGCCGCCCCAAGGACCAGCTTGTTTTGCTGGTGCCTAGAGCCGGCCCTGGAGGCAAAGCCCCAGCATGGCTCGTCTGTGCCACAGTACGGAGAGGGAGGGCACGGGGCTAATGGAGAGAGCACACGGGGCGGGAGCCCTTCGCAGGCCCCTGGTGCGGGCAGACGAGAGGGGCTGGACCGGACGGGGTGCAAGGCGGAACAAGCCAGGCCTGGGGAAGGGTGTGTCCTCGTCCCTAGAACCTTCTCCCCAAGGGACTGGCAACTGCAGGACCTGTCTCACTGCAGAGCTAGTCAGGCACCCAGGTCTGAGGCCCCGGGCTAGCCACACTGCAAAGCTCTGCCCAAGTTCCTGGGTCCTCTCTGGGGCGGCGCTCCCTATGCCGGTCGCTGGGATCCGGGGGGCACGTCCTGTGGCTCTTTGTGCTGCAGTCAGTTGGCCCCCCCGTGACTCTTTCCCAGTGCATTGTGGGAAAACTTGTCTGTCCTTCTGGGCACATGGGGGGACCATGGGAAGGTCCTGGAGGACTGTGATTTCACCTGCGAGCTCAGTGCAGAGTGGACGGGCGTCCAGCCCGAATGACAGCAGCACCTGGGCTCTAACCCGCCCCTGCCCGGCCGGCCAGCCTGGCATAACACAGATCCCACTCAGGGCGGAGGAGTTCGTGTGTGGACAGGGTGAGGGGGCGGTTCGGGGAACACCTAGGTAAGAGCCCAGGCTGACTCTGCAGAGGACAAACCCGCAATGGTGGCAAAGAAAGCCAACGGCCCGGCCTCTCTAATAGGCTCTTTCTCGTTGCTTCCCCAGTGGGGAGCTGGTAAATCACATTCGCTGGGAACAGCACAAATGATCTCTACCAGCCTAGCGCTGCCCCGAAAATCCAACGAGCCAGGTGAGACCAGAGAGAGGCAAGGCCAGCTCCTGACAGCCCTGCCCTGCCAGGGACCTGCTGAAGCCTCTCCAGCCACACGCAAGGCTGGCCGCCAGACTCCAGCCCACATCTGCGTCAACGAGGACAGAGGAGCAATGGGACCGTCCATGAATGCCCTTCTCCAGTGGGCCACTGCCACGTGCTCCGCAGAGGGTGCTGCTCGGGCAGCTGCTTTGGGCCCCACTCATGGCAGAGAGTTCAGCTCCAGAGGGGTGCTGGATTCCAGCCCCCACCCCACACACAGAGCCCTAGAGACAGACGCTGCCTGGCTGGCAGCTCCAGCGTATGGGCTTGCAGACACCTCACCCAATGGTTAACCAGCCCCACCACACACTATGGGGCCTACATCCCATGCGATCTATGGGAGTGTGAACTCAATGGCATTCGGCACCCAGAGATCTTTGGGGGTCCGAGACTGCGTCCCTGCTCTGCCATGTCACGGGCTAGTAATACACCACAGCTGGCGGGGGAAACTGCCTCAGAGCTGCCCCGTTACGAGCCCTGGTGTAAGGGGCATGCTGGGGTGGAGCCTGGGGGCAGGAGGCCAGGGGCCCACAGCTCATGGGTCTGTGAGATTCTGGGCTTCACCGCAGGCCGCTGGTACCTGGGCCAGGTTGCCATAGACTAGAGCAGCGATGGGCTGCTCTAACTTCCACCAGGGACCGTTTCAGCCCCCAGAGCAGCCCAGGATCCGGAGGGTGCAAAGGTGGTGTAGTCCTGAATCTCAGTGCCACCTCCCCTGCACATGTAGTTCCCTCGGCTGTCCGGCGCAGCACGGCCCTCCCTTCCCTTCCCCTCCCCTCGGCTCAGACCCCAGGACAGAGCAGTACGCAGGTGTCACCCACGTGCCCCTTGTTACAGCGCGCCCGCTTTGTGAACGCACCCAAGACCTCTCCGGGCACCGTGCCCACGATGGCCCACAGGGCACTTCATGCTGCTCCGGGGCGGGGGTCTTGCTCTGGGCATTCCTGGGGCAGACTTGTCACCGTGTGGTTGCTGTGCCCAATCGGCATGATGGGGACCCGAATGCTAAATGCATGGCCAGGCCCGTGCCCTTCCTCCCTCTTCTCTCTCTCTCTTTCCCTCTCGTTTCTCCTTCAAATGCTCTTCGCCCCCTTTCATCTCTCGCTCCTCAGCTCTTCGAGGAGCCGGCAGTAGTTCCCCGCCCCCCCCCCCACTCTGTTTTTCTGCCTTTGATTCCTGGTCCCTTCATCTCCATCTCTATTTACCGCTGTTCACTTTGCTGCGCGTCCCTCACGTGCCTTTCATGGGTCTGTTTGTGGCAGCTTCTTGTCTTTGTGTGGATTCCTGCCTCGGGCCCCTCCGCCTCACGGGGGTGAGGGGGATGGATGGGGCCATGGTGCTGCTGCCTGTTCACACTGGCCAGCAGAGCGAATGCCCCTGCGCTCCCCTGGGGCCGCCCTAGGGCTGGGGGCCGTTCCTCTCCTCTGTGCTAGTCCATCCAGGGCGGAGAGGGCCTGAGATATCTGCTCTGCAGCAGGGGCAGGGACAGGCCAAGGTGGCTTCAGCAGAGACTCTCCAGATGAAGCCCTGGCAGCTGCAGGTGGAAGATTTTCTCCTTCTCACTTCCCTGGCACTGCTGCCCAGGGGGCTGGCAGCTTTGCTCTGGGTTGAGCGGGCTCCATGTTTATTTCAAACACAGAGCTCTGCTGCTAGTTCCCCTTGTGTCTTTTCTTTCTTGCTTTCTCCTTTGCTGCCGTGTTGCACTGCAACCCCTTTGTTCTCTCCCCACAGCTCTCAGCCATGGAGCAGCGGTTTGGGAGGCCTTTCCCTGGGAGCAGGAGCTGTGTGTGTGGATGCTGGCTCGGGGTACGTCTGCACAGCCCCTGCCAGTCCCTGCAGCCCGGGGCTTGCACGAGCCACTCGCACTAGTGCCGTAGGCAGTGCTCTGAAGTTACGGATCAGGCTGGCGCTCGGGCTCTGAAGGCTGGGATGGCGGGTGGGCTTGAGAGCTGTCTGTACGGCTGTGTCTAGAGCGCTAACTGGAGCCCCACGAGCCCCAGTCTGTCGACCTGGGCTGGGAGGGTCGCTGCTGTGAGCTGCATAGACACCTTCACTGACCATATTTCTGACAAAGCTGGTCACGGGGATGGAATGCAGCCATCCGAGCAAAGGGTGGAACTGGGTCTGTTTCGTGGGCGGGGACACGGTAACGGTCTTCAGATATTTGAAAGGCTGCAATAAAAAAGATGGAGAAAAGTTGTTCTCTCTTGCCACAGAGGGCAGGACAAGAGGTGATGGGTTCAAACTCCAGCAAAGCAGATTTCGATTAAATCTCAGGAAGAACATCTGAACTGTAAGACGAGCCGGACAATGGAGCTGAGTGTGGAGGGAGGTCGTGGAAGCTCCTTCACTGGAGGTTTTCAAAAGGAGGCTGGATAGTCACCAGCCTTGGATGGCTTAGACATAACACATCCTGCACCTTGGCTAGATGCCTAGACTAGACTTGGCTAGATGACACTTGTGATCCCTTCTAACCCTCTGGTTCTATTTGCTCTGTGGTCTGACTCAGCAACAGAGCCGGCAGGCATGGCCAGGATCACTCGTCTTTCCTCTTTTGAAGACTGGTAGCGCGGTCCTAACTCTCCTGTCCATTCCCAGCCAGAATGTCCATTGCAGGCAGTGGGGCTCCAGATTAGCTTTGTTCTCTGCCTGCCGGATTGTCCAGGATCTTTTAGAAGCAATGCGTAGCCGTTCAGCAAATTTGTTAATGTGCACAATCCCGACACGTGAGCACGATCCCAGCGCTACACCGTCATCCCGACATGTGTGCACAGTTGTGATCTGCTTGCACAATCCCGGATAGACGTGCACAGTCAGAAACGCCCGCAGGAACCTGATACCCATGGCCCAGAGCCTTTGTCCTGTGGCGAGTGAGGAGATTCGGCCTGGAGGAGTTAATTCCTGCCAATGTGCCGGGCTGTTTTGCTCAAACCTCATTTTCAAAAGCAGTCGAGTCTCTGCCTTTTCTGAGTTTCCATCTCGTGGCTTGATTTCCAGTCTGGGCGCTGCTCCGCTGCCTCGCCCGCCCCCCCGGCCCTCACCCCAGCCCTCACCCCAGCCCCTTGCTCTTCCCCAGCCGCCTTCCCTCACATTTTTCAGTGCACTGTCCGTTACCCGTTGTAGCGGGGTGGTCCCCCTCTCCTGCCTGGAAGGGCTTAAAACAGCCCTGGGAGAGGGCTGTTGCAGGGGAAAAGCTGGGCTGACTGGGGAAGCGGCTGCAGCTGGGCCATGCCCCAATCCGGCCTCAGCTGGCCTGTATAAAAAGGCTTGAGCCTGGAGCTCAAGAAGCAGGCTCTCTCTGCTTGTAGAGAGAAGGGCCTGGCTGCAGGGGAGCTGAGCAGGGTACTGGGAGTGGAGCAGGGCTGGGGGAAGGCTAGAGGAGCTGGGGAGCTCCAGCCTGGAAAACCCCCAGGCTGCGGGCCTAGCTGAGGGCCTAAGACCAGTACCGGGGCTGCAGAGGGGCAGCCCAGCTCTAGAGAGAGGCAGCAGGTCCGAACCCCTTTGCCTGTGATGAGTGGCTGATACTGCAGTCTGCCCCAGGGAACGGGGGCTAGTAGCCAAGACTGAGGTGAGGTGGGGATTAGAGGGTTGGGGGTTCCCCAGAGAGGGGAGACCTAGAGGCAGAGTGTGGGGGTATTGCCAGGGGGCAGCACCCCAGATAAAAGGGCACCGGGGTCCGGGAGGGACATGGGCGCAAGCAGCAGCAGGACACTGGCCTGCAGAGGGCACTCCGACGACTGGTGAGCTAATTCCCGAGACGACCAGCAGGAGGTGCCGCAGGGGTGAGTCCGCACTGTTACACCGGTGCAGTGGGGACTAGCCCCGACCTGCACATCCGGGGTGCTGAGAGCAGCATCATAGAGCCATTCTGGCTGTGGGGTTTTCCCCTCTTTGCCTCTCTGCACTGCCCACAAATTTGACTCCAAACTCAGCTCTGATTCTTCGCCTGGACCTCGTGTCGTTTGCACCAGTGCAACGTGTGCCTCAGACCCTCCCGTTCTGAGCTAGCCCCCCCCCCCCCCGCCGCCCCCAGCATGGGTTTCAATGGCTGCAGAGGGAAAGGCAGGGCCACGGTGGATCAGGCTTGTGCTTGACAACAGGGACCTGCCATAAACGGCAGGGCAGCTGGTGGCAGTTTTCCTGTACAAAGAAATCAATACACTGATACCAAGCAGCAAAGAGAGGCCGCGCGGAGGCGTTCAGCTCAGCTCAGCTCAGCTCATTTCCCACAGAGATCGGCAATTTGGAAGGGAAAAGCCCTGTCGATTTTTGTTGCTGGGTGCGAGCAACCTTGACTAGCTGCTCAGACACCGCTGCGTGCTGTCCAGAGCGAGCTGTGCTCTGCTGGTGACGGTGAAAATGGTTCCTCCACCCACTGCTCCGCTCAGCTCCCCGCGCTGTCAGCATCCGTCTGGAGCTCCATTTGCTCTGCTGCGGCATCAGCAGAACCACCCGCTCAGCTCCCGTTAGTTACCCCTGCTCAGGGGTCAGCGAGGGCAGGACGGGGCCTGCAAACCTTTCGTTACTGGGGCCAGCGCGCTAGGGAAGAGCCCAGCTTCCCTCTCTGGGCCCAGGCTGTTTGCCCACCGTCCCACACAGGTGGATGCAGGTGTGCCACTCTCCTGCCTATGTTTGGGGTTCGTATCACCCTCCCACCAGTGTCTGTGTCACCCTCTCACCAGTGTCTGTGGGCTTGCGTCACCCTCTCACCAGTGTCTGTATCACCCTCTCACCAGTGTCTGTGTCACCTTCCTACTGGCGTCTGTGGATTCATGTCACCTTCCCACTGGTGTCTGTGGGTTTGCGTCACCCTCCCACTGGTGTCTGTGAGCTTGCGTCACTGTCCCACCTGAGCTCTTAGCACTAGATACTCATGATCTCTAGCCCCCACTTTCTTCTTCTCCAGTGTGCTGGGCTCAGATGTGCTGGAGCGCGCTGACCCTCAGTATAACCCCCAGATCTCAGTGCATGCCCAGCCTCAGAACGGGGGCAGCGACTCAGATCTCTGCAGTGCTTCAACCGTCCCCTGTGACTGCTTGGGCAAGAGGAAGCAGCCGGAGTATCTGTTGCCTTCACCTTCTGTGTGATTTACCAGTGCCAAGGGGCAGACAGAGATTGGTCCCTGCGCTGGCACAGGGTAGTGGACGCTAAAGATCCTGGCATCTCCTCTATGCGGCACTACCTTGTGCTCCTGCTTCCCTTGTCCCATGGGGATTTACAAGAGAGTGGAATTGCTGGGGACAGGTCTGCCCCATCCCCTGTGCTGAAGGCTGGTGCCTCAGCCTGTGTGTTTTGAGCCCAGAGCCAGTGTGGCCAGCCCCGGGCCTTCCAGTCACCAGCCAGGCCCCAAACTAACCAGAGACTGTAAACAACCTGCCTCGGGGGCTGTCTCTGCTGTCTGCGCTGGGCCCTCGTGAGCCATCTTTCCAAGCTCTTCTCTGAAACCAGAAGAGACGGAG
Organism: Trachemys scripta elegans; assembly: GCF_013100865.1. Taxonomy (NCBI): domain Eukaryota; kingdom Metazoa; phylum Chordata; order Testudines; family Emydidae; genus Trachemys; species Trachemys scripta. The sequence continues at coordinate 18,738,942 of NC_048316.1, forward strand.
ACAATGCCAACTGAGATTCTCCCACAATCCCAGAGCTCCGGGAGCTGGGGCTTGATGGAAAACAGCAAACACTGTGAGACTGGCGCTAGCCTCACCAGAGCTGACAACAGCCTCTTGTGACATTTGCTGTCCGTCTGCCCCTGCCTGCTCGGCTGCTTAGAATGAACCCTTGTTACGGCGGGTACCGTCCTGGTCTGGGTGTGCGGACCCCGACGTCAGGGGACCGGATCCCTGGGTGGGGATGCGGGCACGTGATAAGCAATAGAAGAAGAACAGGGCTTTATTTGGGAAGGAGTCAGACGTCGTGAAACCTGGGCCCCACCGAAGTCACGGTGAGCTTTCCAGCACTGCCTCAGAGAGGAGAGCGCCCCCTAGTGATTCCCCCGCATCACTCCCTGAAACACCCTGGGTGATCTTTGGAAGTCTCCCAGCCAAGGGCTGAGCCAGTCCAACCCTGCGCGATTTGTGGGGTTTGATGGCGCTGCAGCCCCCAGTGGGGGCGTTCCCCACACATCCCTAACTAGAGGGGACCAAAAGGCAGACGGAGGAAGGGGGAAAGAGGAAAGAGAAGCCCTCTCCTCCCCTTGCCCCACTGCTCCCCTATGCGGCTCCTGTCAGTGTGGGGCAGTGTGGATTGTTTGCCCATGTTGGGTGGCTGGTGGCCAATAGATGGCACTGTCTGCCCAGCAAAGCCGTCAGCTCCTCCAACCGCCCCAGCCTCTGCTCCGGCCCCTCTGTATCCAGCAGCAGGGCTCTCAAAGCAGGTGGGCTTGGACAGGGAGGCCGCTCTGCACTGCAGGGGCCTCCTGCTTGGTGGGCAGCAGGGAGAGCCGTTAAAGAGTCGTCGACCAGCCTGTTCAGTGGCCCCAGTGACACAGAAGCACAGGGGACGCTTGACTAGTATCATGGCAAAATGCTGCCCTGGTGCTGGCCGTGCCGAGCAGCAGGCTGGCACTCGGGAGGGAGCAGAAGGCAGAGCAAGCCACGGCCAGCACCTGCAAGCCGCATCCCCAAGGGAGCAGTGGGGAGGATGTTTGCAAGGCTTGTGCTGCTGAGCTGGGGAGGGGACTTGGAGCAGGTGGTTGGGGTGGGAGAGGGGCAGAGCAGTGTGGGAGGCGGACGAGGGCCTGAGGGGGGACGTTAATCGTCCTAGAGCAGCAGCGTTCTGAGCTGGGCCCCACGGATTGGATACCAGGTTCCTAAGGGGCTGGGCTGGCTTGACAAGGCCTTGCCCCCTGTTAGACCTGGGGGGTTGGGAAGCTGCAGTTCGGCAGGCAGCCCGGCTCCCTTGGTCAGTGTGGGAGGGCCCCTCGTTGCTACAGCCCTGAGCACCCCAATGGGGCCAGAGCACTTCCCAGTCAATGGGCCGAATCCTCAGTGGGGCCGAATGGCCCAGCCCTTCTCACTGCACTGAGTTACACCCGCCAGGCCTCAGGCTCAGCTCAAGGCTAGCAGAGGGGTCTCCAGGGGCCCTGGATCTTCAGTGGCCCAAGCCTCGGCAGGACCCAGAGCGGCGTAATGATGGCTCCGGGGTGTGGCAGCCCCTGGCCCCGGGGTCCGCGGCAGCAGCTGGCACTGCCTTTGTCCTGGACACCTCCTGTTTTCTCCAGCCCGCACTGTGCCCTCAGGGGGCCAGTTGGGCCAGCTTTGGGGCATAGGATGTGGCCATTGCATCCAGGAGTCACCTCCCCCATCGCTGAAGGGCAGCCACCTCTGAAACCGAGCCCAGCAGCTGTTTACTTGGCACAGCAACACATTTGGGGCAGGAGGTGAGTGAGAAGCCCGGAACTGCAGCGGCGTGGAGGCTGGTGGAATGGAATCGCCCCAGCTGGAATCGGGGACGGGTTCTGGGCTCAGGATCCTGGCTGGCCAAGAGTGCCACGGGGCCTGACTGGTGACCAGCAGTTTTCTGTCTCCTCTGGCAGCTTTCTCGGGAGTTGGCTCATTACTGAGCCACAGGGGAGGTGCCATCTCCAGCACTTCCCACGAGACCTGTCTTCTCTCCGTGTCTGTCTAGGCCTAGCTCTGCTTGGATCCCGAGCAGAAACAGGGGCGTGTTTGTGGTAACCAGTTTTAGTCACATAAGACTACACAGGAGCTCAAAGATGCATTTTTAAAACCATGCATGGCTGCTGCGACTGCCAGGGCCTGGCATTAGAGCACATGGCCACCCATCCCTCCAACCAATCCAGCCACTAGGCCATGCAGCCCTGACAGAGGGCAGCCTGATTGACTCTGGCCACTAGACCACCCAGCCCTGAAGGAGAAGCTGCTATATGGATCTGGCCATTGGGCCACACAGCCCGGCATAGGAGGGCCACTGCCCTGAGACTAGAGGCAGTCGTTCAGACTCAGCTGCGGGGCCATAACGCCCCTTCATCCCTCCTCCACAGGGCGATGGGGTGTCCCAGCCCCACCACACACCCATATGGAACAGCCCCCCCCATGGTCACGTTCTGCTTGGGGTGTGAAACGTGCTGAGTTTGTAGCCTGAGGTGCTGTGCGGAGACGCACGAGGGGGTAGGTTAGAAAACAAGCACCAGGGTTTCATGCTTCAGCTCTTGTTTAGTCTCTTGGGCTGGGGCTGGTCCTGGTCCCGTCTCAGTGCCTGAAATGTGCCAGAAGACAGATGAGCTCCTAGAGCAGCTATTCGGTGACCTTGGGAACGCGTGCCCAGCCCTCCTCCTCCTTGTTTTTTGTTATGGATTGTCAGGGCCTGCAATTATTTCACATCTCTTGGCTAATTTGTTTGATTGTTTCCCACTGCTTAATGTATTTGTTATTTATTTGTTCACTTGCGTAATGAGCAGCTTGGGATGGATCGCTTTGCCATGTAAATTAGCCTCCGCTAATGTTCGTCACTGCAATGTTAGATGGGGAGGGTTTGAAATCAAACCCAGCCGGAATCTAAATGACAGCGTTTCAGGCACCAGTGACCATGAGCCGCGAGAAAGTAGGTTTGAGAAATAAGATGGGATCAGAGCAGGCGTCCTACAGCCCAGAGCGGTGTTGATGATGTACCAGGAATCCGGGGGCGTGGATGGAGCTCGCGCCGCCAGCTCTGAGGTGTGGTCTATGGAGACGCCTGGGCCCAAGGCGTGTAGCGGTCTGGGGGAGCGTTGCCCACTGGGCCCTGCAGACAGCAGTGAAGAGCTGGCTTGGGAGGGGTGGATTTGCCCCACGGCCAGCTATGTTTTCACTGTGCAGGGAGTCTGTGTGCCAAACCCGGAGCTGTGCCACTGGGCGTTCGGTTATTTTATGACTTAAAATCCATAAGGGAAAGAATGGCACCTTGTAGGTGCTGTGGGTTGGCCAGCTCCAGCCCTGGCTGGCAGCCTGGGTCTCAGATGGCCCTGGCGTTACTAGTGCTGGTTAAAGCAGCGGGACCCCACTGAGCCTGTAGCTAGATGCCCCTTAGGCGCCACGACAGCGGTGGCCAGTTGCCCAGGTGGCCCTGAGAGATCCAGTGCACAGAGTAAGAATTGCCTCCCTGCCCCCTCTGTTCCTACCCCCGGGACACCTGGAGAGGAGGCAGAATCTCCCCCAGCCCCCATCCATGGGTCCATCCATCCACCCCTCCCCCCCATGCCTCCTTCCTGCCTCCTGTGGCTTATAACGCAGTGGTCAGCCAGTGACCGCTCCACCCTGCGGGAGGCTCCCCCTTCAAGCAACCCACAAAATGGGAGCGGGGGCCTGGCAAGCTGGATTCAGCCTGTACATGAAGCTTTTGGAAAGGCTACGCTTTGGCGAGAGCCTGTAGGGAGCCTGCGTTGCTGGGCAGGGGAGCTGAGCGTGACCCCTTCATGCCAGGGAGGCTGGGTGTCAGAGCAAGAGCGCATGGCCGGGCGAATCCCAAGCATTTAAAACTTATGAGTCAGGCCCCCCAAACCAGGACGTTTTTAACAAGTAGTAACTGTTGGATCTGTTGCTTTGCTTTCTAGCTTCTTTGCTTGTAGGCTGTGCTCAGGTCACATTTTCCAGCGTTTCTCTGCAACCAGGAGGGCTAGAAATGTACTTTTTTAAAAAATGCAAGCTGAGGTTCTCATGTAATCACAGGACTACTGGAGCTGGGGCTTTAAGGCAAACATCAAATTTTGTGAGACTTACAATAAAATGGTGAGAGTTGGCAACCCTGGGGGAGAGCAAACAATGACTGTCCATGTCAATGGACCCCACGCTGCTCACTGTGTACCCCTCTGCAGTGTGTGACAGTACACCTCTGGAGTGTGCCCTGGAGTCAAAGTTGTGACAGGAGCACGTGCACAGGCATGTAACAATGCAACAGGCGCGTCGGCATAAAGAGAGAATTCAAAGCCATGTTGGTGGCTGAGATCACCCAGAGGGAGAGGCGGCCATGGGCAGAGCCCTGTGGGCCCCCACAGAAAGGGAAGAAGGATAACCATGCAACGAGACACTGAAGGAGTGAAATGAGGTGCAGGGGGAGACCCAGGAGAGACCAGTCACAAAACTGCCCGGAGGACAGGATGGAGCGAAGTACCAAAGGCAGCTGCCAGTTACGGCTGGTGGGGCTGGAGTACAGGCCAGGAGGAGGTCATTAGAGAGCGTGGTAAGAGCCATGTCAGTGGGGTGCAGGGCATGGAAGCGGGTTGGCGAGAGGCTAGGATGGACAGCAGGGGTAGCTGGCTTTCCATGAGGCTGCTGATCTCCCCAGGAGCCCTCAATTGGCCACATGGGTCACTAGGCCTGATCCAGACCCTGGTCTCTGCCTGGGGTGTTTCTAAAGCTCCCCTTGCAGCCCTTTGGAATTAGCCTGGCAGCCCAGCTCTCTGCCCCTGCTTCCAGTCTGGGGGCTGCATCCGCCTGGCAAAGGCAGCGTGTTACCAGCACTGCGGGGTTGTCGTGTTGTGCACTGAGCAGTCTGCCTTCGCTATCACCCAGCCCCCCGAGGCGAGGGTGCGGCTGCCCAGGGCTTTGCACCCCCCGGGCAGGTTTCTTTGGCATTATGGAGGCAATTAAGTCGCAGTTTTCTGCACTTGAGCGTTCGCAGTAACTGGGTCAGCAGCGGCTGGAGCTCTGCACTGGCTGGGGACTGTTACCACGTACTTCCCGGCAGCTTCTCCTGGAACTCGGCTTTCCTCTAACTGACCTTGGATCGATTTGAAGTTGAATTTCACTTCCCACAAATCTGCTCGATTTGGAAGGCGTCTTATGTCGCTTTGGGGACTCGGATCGGATTGCCCCCTCCTGGCAGGCCGGCCCCAGGCAGTGCTTTATCCCCAGGGCTCTCCTGGCCAGACTCAGCTGTACCGTCCAGCGCCCTCCAGCCAGAGGGCTTTGAGTGAGGAGGGGCTCTGGTCTGGAGTAAAAACCCGCAGTAACTTTGCAGTGAAGCCAGACCCTGGGTCATGGGGAATTTCCTGGCATTTCGGTTCCCTGGCAGGCCAGTGGGGCTGGCCCCATTGTCGTGAGCGAGGCGAGTGACCCCAGCCCCAGTGAGTGCTGGAGATTTGTCGTCTGGAAGGGGAAACAGACTCTGCCACTGATTTCTCTTACTGCTAATTTTTCACCACGGAGAGGCGGTTAGCTCCTCAGAGTCTCTAGTTCTTTCTTGAGAACGCCGTGGCCTCACAGTGGGGCTCTGGACAGCCGGGCACAGCCTGAGTGTTAAGATCCGGCCTTGGCAGCAAGCCACCCCGACCCAGGTGCTCAGTAAATGAGCCTCTTTAGCCCCCAGGCTTGTGTGTGAAAGTGGGTCCGTTGCAGCCTGATTTAACGGGCGTGCTCAGCCCTACGTGCGGACAGACTGCCTGGCTCACGGGGAAGATCTGAACCTGTCCGACTGTCCCAGGCGGTAGAACTCTGCAGCCGTGGAGTGTGGCTTGTGGTTCTCACTGGTAACTGTTAACAACGCCACCCACCTATACCTCACCGTCAGTGGGGCAAGCCAGGGAGGGGTGTTCATGCTCTACCATAATGCGCCAGGCGGAACGCATCTTGTTCTCTGCTGCATGGTAGCTATAGTGTCACACAACCACCCAGCCCGAATATGGAGGGGCAGAGACAGCAGCAGAAATGATACATTTCGTGGGGGTAGGGGCGGGTGTTGGGGGCAAGGAGCTATAAGGAAATGGTTCAAGTATCAGAGGGGTAGCCGTGTTAGTCTGGATCTGTAAATCCAGTGGCACCTTATAGATTAACAGAAATATTGGAGCATAAGCTTTCGTGGGTGAATACCCACTTCGTCAGACGCATCTCTCACCAATTTCCCTGAGTTCTGTGAAGGGCTGGGGTCCCATTCATTGTGACCAGGGCAGTTTGCCCACCTCATTCCTATTCAATAATGGCGTCTGCTGAGCAGCCCCAGAAATGCCACCTCACTAGCTCCTGCTTCCCAGACGAGCTTCTCCTCAACCCTCCAGCATCAATTCAGAAAAAAGGGCTTCCCTCCTCTGAGGAAACCTGTTCAGATGGTCTTTGCCACACAGGATGGTTCTAGAGTGGAAAGTGTGCTCTGATTTTGTTTTATATGACCATTTGTTTCTAACATTGTTGCTCACTGTCCGTTGGATCTCTGTCGTGTGATAATAAATGTTTTCTTGTTTTCACTATAAATATATCTCAGTGCTGTGGTGCTAAGCAAAGTGCCGGGCCTGAGTTGGCTTTTACCAGCTGGCATGTACTGTCCTTTTGGGAACAGTGGGCCTGGTCATTCTGTGAATGGTCAATGGATAAGGGGCTGGACACTGCAGGGAACGTTTCAAGTATTGGGGAGTTGGCGCGTGCCTATCTCTGCTTGTACAGAGAGAGCGAGGCTTGTGGGGGCCTGGAAGGCAGTGGTGGTTCTGCCAGAAGCAGGTAGCGGTGAGTGCCTCACAACCATGGAACCCCATGGGGAATATCACATTATAATGCACCCGCAGTTGTGTGACGCCCAGGGTGATCCATGCAGCCTGGACGGTGGACTCTGGTCTACACTCTCCTGCATCTGGCAGTGTGACTGAGCCCGCAGCTCCTCTATACCCATTACAACTGGCTGGGAAACGGATTGCCAGTTTGGGGAATTTTTTTCATCCCAATTCAGGATGAAAAACCAAACACTTGAAATATTTTGCAGACCTGGAAATCTGCAATATTTCTGTTCAGAAAAACCAAAATGGTCCCATAGCGGGAATGTTTTGGTGTTTCCAAAATTAAATAAGCTCTCTAGGTTCCCAGGCTCCTGCAGAGGTCTAGCTCTGTGGCAGCCCACCTAATGAGTTGCTGGGGAACTTGGGAGCCCAGGCAGCCACTGGGAGGTGTCTGAAATTGACATAAGTCTTGTCAGTTTCACAGTTGCCCCCCACTGAAAGAAGGCGTGAAACTAACCAGACTCTTGTTAGCTTCACTCAGCTGCTGGTTTTTGACAAAGCTGTGATCTACAGCAAAGGCAGGTGTGTGTATATATATATATTTTAGGGGGATCCTTCTCCAGGTATAACTGTCATGAAGAGTGGGGGGACACAAGGCCCTGCACCCCCAGCTTCCTGCGATTCACTATGACTCTCAGCCAGCCAGTAAAGCTGAAGGTTTATTTAGACGACAGGAACACAGTCCAAGACAGGTCTTGCAGGCACAGACAACAGGACCCCCTCAGTTAGGTCCATCTTGGGGTCCCAGGGCACCCTAGTCCCCTTGGGAGGTCAGAGCCCCGTCTGCCTCCCAGCCATGTCACCAGCCAGTTCTGAACTCTCCCTCTAGCCTTTGTTCAGTTTCCTGGGCAGAGGTGTCACCTGGCCTCTAACCCCTTCCTGGTTTCTCATGTTACATGCTCAGGTATTCTCCTTCGGGCAGTCTCCCATCCCCCAATGCAAACCATTCTAGCCACACTCCCCCGTCAGCATTCAAAGACCACAGTAAGAACAGTCCCAGTTCGTCACAATAACCCAGTACCTCTCTCTGCCATTGGTCACAGCTTTGTCAAACACCAGCAGCTGAGTGAAGTGAAAGTTTATTGAATCAGCAATTTCTAACAGGAAAACTTCCATTGGAAAATTTCCAGCCAGCTCTGGTACACCCCTTGGGCCTGACTGCACCCACCAGCGACGGTGACAGGAGAGTGACATGGGAATGGCATGCTGTGCTACCGGGATTAACCAGTGGCACCAACTCCCAAGGCACCGTCATAGGTTCTCCATCTCGGGATGTCTTCAAATCCAGACTGGCCCCCTTTCTGAAGGATGCTTGAGCCAAACACAAAGTACTGGAGATCTGACTAGATGATCTGTCGGTCCCCTTAGGCCTCAAAGTCTAGGGCTGTATGAATCCACGGTTTGGTGTGCAGTGGTGGAGACGCTATGTGTAAATGACCAGACTCTGACACTGAGAAGAACGGATGTTTTGTAGGCAGTCGCTGGAAGTAAGTGTATAAACTAGGCAAGGAAATGCTCTATGAACTTCTTAAAAACCCAGCCCAAGCCCCGGTGAAGCCCGGTGAATGTGCAGGGCAAGTTGAGCATTCTGGGACCGGCAGAATAGACCGGTTCCCAGGGAGTATTTCCAGTGCTCCAGAGCTGTGGAAAGTTCTTCCACTAGGCGCACAACGCAGGTGCCCTAGGGCACTGAATTAATCTGGAAAGGCGCCCCCAAGGCTTCCTTCCCAGGCTCCCCACAAATGGCCCTGCTCCTGAATCAGAACAGAGCCACAGACAGACAGCTGCACTGTTCTGCATGCCCACTTGCAGGAAGTTTGGGCAACTTGTGCCAGGGAGTGGGAACACTAATGGGAAAGGGGCCCTGGCCCCGCGGCGTCGCTAACTTTCATAATTTTATCATGAGTCTCACAAGAGCTGGTGTGTTTCTTAAAGCCCCAGCTCCTGGAGCCTTGTGATTAGGTGAGACTCATTTTCCATTTTAAGTCAAGTAATTTCCTAGCCCTCCAGGTAGTGGGGATAAACTGGAAACAGGCTCTTAGACGTATAGACCAGCAGGCTAAGAGTAAGAATCCCAAATTGATTATTTTATCAAAATCTCCTGACATTTAAACTGATCTTTATTTTTGAGGTCCCGGGGTCTGATTTTTAAGCTTGGCAGTGCTGCATTGCACAGGTGAATCCCGTCAGTCCAATCATGGAGCGTTTGTACAGTGGTCCCCCAGTTCAGGACCTACAAGAGGCTACGGAGTCATGCCCAGCGGAGTCAGGCATTACATCTGCCTTAGGATACCAGACAACAGGATCCTCCCAACCCCTCCCTGGGCACCGCCCACCTGCCAGCCAGGCTGCCCCCTTGCCGTGTTGGCAGCACTGAGATATTCCTTTTCACCAGGGCTGGGGCTGGCGGAAGGCCCAGGAATTGCTGCATTAGCCGTTCACCTTGATGAGTCACATTTTTTTTTAAACAATTGCATCGTCCTGGGGAGAGCTGGGTCTGTCCCTCTCTCTGCTGCTGCACTGCAGAGAGCTCCTGGCCAAGTCTCTGTAAGGCCCCTGGGCCCAGCTGTCACTGGGGATAAGACGTACCTTAGCACAGGGGGTGGGACTTGATGACTTCTGGAGGTCCCCCTGGCACTACCTCTGTATGAATTCCCTCCCCAGGGCTGTCAGGAAGGCAGTTATGAGGGTTAATTCAGCTGTAGTGGACTCACCTCCTGGGCTGGATCTTGGTTTCAGCTCCACAGGCTAAGTGCAGTAACCCCACTGGATTTAGCCAGTGTAACTGAGCTCAGATGCGGGTCCCCTTGTGCTCCCAGCAGACCAGGCGCACGCCAGGGCTTCTGCTTGGCTTGTTCGACTTCGCTTCCTTTCTTTGAGCTGTTGTTTTAATCAGTCTCTCTCCTCGGGCAGGAGGAGCCGCTTCCCCAGACTCCCCTCCATGGGTATGGATACGTAGATTTTAAGGCCGGAAGGGACCATTTGGATCACTCAGTCCAACTCCTGTATAGCCCAGAGCACAGAGCCTCCCCTAGTGATCCACTCATCTAGCCCTGCCCTGCTGGGTCACCTACCCAGCTAGCTCAGGTAAGCATGAAACTCTTGGTTTCAGGGGTGTGGGTTCAAGCCCCATGTTGGGTGGCAGATGGTGCTGCCTTGGGTGTCATTCTTTTCAGATGTTGGTGGCCGAGCCCCATGGCAGAAGTTGTCACGGAGTGTGGGGGACACAAGGCCCTGCACCCCCGGCTTCCTGCGATTCACCATGACTCTCAGCCAGTCAGTAAAGCAGAAGGTTTATTTAGACGACAGGAACACAGTCCAAGACAGGTCTTGCAGGCACAGACAACAGGATCCCCCTCAGTTAGGTCCATCTTGGGGTCCCGGGGCACCACAGCCCCCTTGGGAGGTCAGAGCCCTGTCTGCCTCCCAGCCTTTCCACCAGCCAGCTCCTGAAACTCTCCCTTCAGCGACCCCTCCCACAGCCTTTGTTCAGTTTCCCAGGCAAAGGTGTCACCTGGCCTCTAACCCCTTCCTGGGTTCTCATGTTACATGCTCAGGTATCTTCCCTCAAGGCCAGTCTCCCATCCCCCCATGCAGACCGTCCTAGCCACACTCCCCTGCCTTCCCAGCCAACACTCCCCACTCAGCAGTCAAAGACCACATTAAGAACAGTCCCAGTTTGTCACAGTGCTGCCTTGGGTGTCATTCTTTTCAGATGTTGGTGGCCAAGCCCCATGGCAGAGCCGCCTTCGCACAGCTGGCTGCTTGTCAATCTCCTAATGTGAAGGTCCTGAGTTCTATCCTCAGAGAAGACCGTGTCTTTGGAGCAGAGCATTGAGAAAAGGGGCCCACCCAACGGTCTGCCCAACCCTGAGATCCAGCACCCAGAGAACGCGCCACTGACCCAGAGCTGTTCCTGAGGGAAGTGCCCTGGCCCCCCTGCCCTGCCGAGAGGGCTTGTGATCACCTGCCAATGCCAGCTCCAACAGGCTGGCAGCATTTCCACTGCATAGCCGGGGGCTAGGCAGCCTCCACCTCTGGTCACAGTGACTGCACATCATCCGGTCCCTCTGGGCATGAGGCTGTGGGGACCAGGCACTACTCTGAAGGTGGCGAGACCTGGGGTCTACTCCCAGCTCTTGCAACGAGTCTGATGTTAAAGACACACGTTTTGTTTCTTATTCTGCACCATCTGCCCTCTGGGCTCCATTCCCAGCGCAGCCACTGACCTGGCTGACCATGGGCAAGCCCCTTCCCTGCTCTGTGCCTCAGTTTCCCCAGCTATAAAATGGGGAGAATCACACTTGCTTTGTGTTACTCATAAAATAACCTAGGTTTCTGCTGCCACTGTCAGTCCATCCCTGAGCTGGGGGTCTGGGGTCTTGCTATTTCCTCATAGCTCATTATTAACTACCGTACTTCCCTTTTGCTGCTGTTCTTGTTTTAATCAAGACGGCTTGCTGTCAGAGTTGTCTCCCAGCCCCTGGGGCCGTATTGTGAGGATTAATGTTTTATTGGGGGAAGTGACACCTCCTGCCCAGACACCCTCCTGCCTCAGCACTGCAACAGCAGCACTCAGCTGTTGTCCTTTTGAAATTACAGCAGACCTTGATGTGGTGTGGAGGGGCTGGCATGGGCCCTGGTGGGATCATTTATCCCAGAGCTGCCCTGCTCCAGTGTCTGGAAAGTCAGTGTGACTCCCGTGCAGGACACACTAAACCCTGGGCTTTCTTTTCCCCAGCTGCCCCGTTCATCACAGAATGATCACTACGCAGGAGTTGTTTCACTGAGAAAATAGCATCTGGATCTGTACACATGGGGCTGGAAGGGAGATCCTATCCCAGGCTTCAGGGCATACGCAAATCAGCACAGGGGGTCAGGAAGGAATTTTTGCTCAAGGTGCTCTATGTTTTCTTGTCTTCCTCTGAAGTTTCAGGCACAGGCCACTGCCAACAGCAGAATATCAGAGCAAATGGGCCACTTGCAGGTATGCTAGGTCCAAAGCCAAGGGCAGGGCTGACACTAGGGAGTTATCTCCCCACGGATTTCATGCACGGCAAACCAGGGGGTTAATCTACAGCACGCTAGCCTGCCGCGCACTAACTGGCCGTGTGGACCCAGCTACTGCACTCGACAAGTTCCATGGTGCGCAGTGACGTGCTCCCGTTTGAAACAGCAGCACGTCAAAGGGCAGCAGGGAACGTGTAGCGCACAGCAGCGGGTCCGCCCGGCCAGTTAGTGTGTAGCAGGTCTAGGCGCTAACTAGTCACCGCCTGGCTTGCCATGTGCTAAGTGGCCAGGTAGATTCCTTGGCCTTTAGATTCCTTGACCAGCTCAGCATCCAAGTCAAAGTGCATGTGTCCCCCTGCTGCCCATGAGTGCCAAAGGACAAAACCAGGCGTGTGTCTCTCACACACACACACACACACACACTTCCTAATGTCCTAACACCAACCTAAGGAGGGAGGAGATTATTTTGATCAGTTTGAGAGCAGATAAATAATCTGCATGCAAAGTGCTTTCCTCCCCCACAACCAGCTCACGTGGCAGGGACAGGACTCCAGGAGATGGGGGGAGGTTCATTATACCTGGAATTATGGAAGTGTTTGACAACTGCTCGCTGTAAACTGATCGGAGGGAAAAGAAACAAACGCTGCTCTGCATTCTGATGAGCCCTCAGCCCCAGTCAGGAGCAGCAGGCAAGGGGCATCCTATTAAAGGGCCGCAGCTCCCTGCATTGTGGGGGGGTGGGGTCCTACAGTGTTAGTGGGAAAACATAGCAGACTATGCTGGGTGGCCAGGGCGGGGTCTAGGAAGCCAGTGGGGCTTGTGGGGAACAGGAAAGTTGACTGCAGCATGTCCCAACAGGAAAAGCTCATAGGGGTGAGTGTTTGGACGTTGACTGAGGATGGACCGGGCCAGATTCCCCGGTCCTGGTAAATGCCACCTGGCTGGGCTAGGCCCTGGTCCGGGCCCCCGAGATAGACAGTCTGCTAGTGGGGAACTGAGGGTGGCACCCAGTGGGTCAGCGCTGCTCAGAGAGTGGGTGGCACAGGGTGGAGATGCATCCTGGGCTCAGCGGCGGCACCAGCGCTCCAAGCACGTGCCTGGGGCGGCAAACCGCGGGGGGCGCCCTGTTGGTTGCTGTGAGGGCGGCAGTCAGGCAGCCTTCGGCGGCATGCCTGCGGGAGGTCTGCCTATCCCGCGGATTCGGCGGTAATTTGGCGGCGGGTACGCCGAAGCTGCGGGACTGGGGACCTCCTGCAGGCATGCCGCTGAATCCGCGGGACCGGGGACCTCCCGCAGGCGCGCTGCCGAATCCGTGGAACCTGGGACCTCCTGCAGGCGCACCGCCGAATCCGCGGGACCGGGGACCTCCCGCAGGCATGCCGCCGAATCCGCGGGACCGGGGACCTCCCGCAGGCGCACCGCCGAATCCGCAGGACCGGGGACCTCCCGCAGGCGCGCTGCCGAATCCGCGGGACCGGGGACCTCCCGCAGGCGTGCCGCTGAAAGCCGCCTGACTGCCGTGCTTGGGGCAGCAAAAAAGCTAGAGCCGTCCCTGCCTGGGCTGCATTACTTCAGCGTCAGGCTACAGCAGCTCCTGCCTGCAAAGGAAAGGTGCTGGCTGTGGGGAGTGAACCTGAGGGTGCTTGGCAGGGACCTGCCCACTCTGGGTGCCCCCCCCCCCACCAGCAAGCAGGCTGGGAGGAGGGATGCTCAGGGATTTTTCACTAAAGTGTTTTTTGGTCAGGAAATGCCAATTCATTAAAACCAAAAGCTCCTGGAGGAAAGGACCCGTTTGACCAGAGCGTCTGTCTCCAAGGGGCTCTGCTCTGGGATGGAATTTCTGGTCCAAACCCGAGAGCCATCCCCAAATAGCCAACAGCCCAGCAGTTCGGGCCCTCCCCTGGGATGTGGCAGCCATGGGCTCAAAGCCCCTGCGCTGCCCGGTTCAGAATCAGAACTTGCCCCTGGGTTGCCTACGTGCTGGAGAAGGGCCCTACCCTCAGTGCTAGTGGACAGTCTGGCGTGGGCTGCTCGCTCTGGCTTTTCATGAGATGTTCAAAGCGTTTGGCTGACTGAGGACTAGGGAAATTTCACAAGACGACCATTTCCCTCCAGGCTCTAGCAGGCCTGAGAACCGGCCCCGCTGGCTGGCTCAACCATTGCACGCCCCCGTTTGCAGGGAACGCAGGGTTTCGAACAGCTGCAAACCCAAGTTCTCAGGTTCCTTGGCATTCAGGACACCAAGGAAGTGGGTGGAGTCCTGCTGCTCCAGAGGCTCCTGCTCCCAGCCCCACCCTCTGCACAAATCAATGCCCCCTCCCCCCCCCTCCGTCTCTCTAGACAGGGCTGTGTGGAGTGACTGTCTCCTCTGACGGGGATTCACCTGGGGCCGGTGGGCCTGGCTCGCGTTGGCTCTGGTGCAGGGGCTGGCTGGGGTATTTCTGCTCAGGCCATAGGTCCTGGTTGCCGCTCTCTAGCTCATGCAATTAAAGTGAGACGCTGCCATAGCCCGAGCTCCCTTCCAGGCAGATCAGAGCGTTTGCAGGTGACTGGAGACCGGATGGAAATAACCCTCTTTGAACCATTTTTAGCAATTCATTTGGAGCTGTATTTTGCCAGCAAATCCTCCGCACGCTGTTTATCTCTTTGAGTGGAAGGCTATTATTACTGCGCTCGCGAATCCTCGGCAGCACGGAATTGCTCATGCCGTGTGAGCCATGCAGGGGAGCACAGACAATATCCCGCTAAGTGCCATTATTAATTCAGGGTAGCATTCATTGTCATAATGACTTGGAGCAGGATGAATTCAATTGGCATTAACTACGCCGTGCCAATAGCTGGGATTGTCTAAGGCCAAGAAGCTTATGCAAAAATGCACACAGGCTTTGAGCGTTTTGTGAGGGGCCAGCGCCTGCACTGGGTGGCCAATGTGTGGCACACCGCTGGGGCCATCACCATCGAGGTGAAGACTGTGGATTCCAGGAGGCAGTCTCTGCAGAGCGGAATGGCTCATTACATGCAAGGAGCTGAGTTATACTCCGGCTGCGCCTCTGTACTAAGGGTGGAGCATAAGCCCATAGACATGTCGGGCAGAATGGGACCTCGAGAGGTCAGGTCCTGCCCCCTGCACTCAGGCAAGACCAAGTCAACGTAGACCATCCCTGACAGGTGCTTGTTCAACCTGTTCTTAAAAACCTCCAGTGATGGGGATTCCACAACCTCCCTTGGAAGCTTCTTCCAGAACTTACCTGCCCCTATAGTTAGAAAGTTTTCCCTAATATCTAACCTAAATCTCCCTGGCTGCAGATTAAGGACTTTGTGTCCTACCTTAACAGATTTGATGACTGTTACTAGGTCACCCTCAGTCTTCTTTTCTCAAGACTAAACGTTCCAAGTTTTTTCCTCATGGGTTGGGGGTTTCTAAATCTTTTATCGTTTTTCTTGCTCCCCTCTGGACTCTCTTCAGTTCACCCACATCTTTTCTAATGTGTAGTGCCCAGAACTGGACACAGAAATCCGGCTGAGGCTTCATCTGAGTATCGTGAGCTACTATCTCGCGTGTCTTGTATGCAACACTTCTGTTGATACCCACCCCCGGAATGATGTTAGTCTTTTTCACAGCTGCATCACATTGTTGACTCATTCAATTTGGGATCCACTATACCCCCGAACCCCTTTTCTGCAGCACTGCCGCCTAGCCAGTTAGTCCCATTTGATAGCTGTACATTTGATTTTTCCTTCCTAAGTGAAGTACCGTGCACTTGTGTCACGGAGTATTGGGGGACTCAGGGCCCTGCACCCCCAGCTTCCTGCGATTCACCATGACTCTCAGCCAGCCAGTAAAGCAGAAGGTTTATTTGGATGACAGGAATACAGTCCAAGACAGGTCTTGCAGGCACAGAAAACAGGGCCCCCCTCAGTTAGGTCCAGCTTGGGGTCCCAGGGCATGCCAGCCCACCCCCCTTGGGGGGTCAGAGCCATCTCTGCCTCCCAGCCATCTCTCCAGCCTGCTTCCAGCACTCTGCTTTCAGCGACCCCTCCCACAGCCTTTGTTCAGTTTCCCGGGCCCCGGAGTCACCTGACCTCCAACCCACTCCTGGGTTCTCATGTTACAAGCTCAGGTATGTTCCCTCGGGCCGACTCCCATCCTCCGATGCAGACCATCCTAGTCACACTCCCCTGTCAGCATTCCCACACCCCAGCAAGAACAGTCCCAGTTCGTCACATCTCTCCCCCCTTCGAGACCGAACTGAGCGGGGTCACTTTAGCCAGTGACCTGGGGAAGTTCGAACCTACCCCCGTTCCCATGGATGCCCCCGCATCCCTCCAGTTCCTTGGTGGGAATTACACCAGGCCCCTTCAGTTTCACGCCCCCCCTTAGGTCGGGGTGCTTGATGGCACTCGCAGTTCGCATGTGGGAAGGTTTATGCGGCCTGTGCCCTTTTCCCACCCCCATACCTCTGGGGTTCCAACTGGGCTGTGGTCTTCTCCCAGCGCTCCAGTCTGGAGGTCTGTGCTTTGGGCTCTCTTGGTTTAGAGCCGCCCTTTTAACCTTGGCCACCCTCTGGAAAGGATCCTTTATGCTGGGCAAGGGTCCTAAAGCTGTTTTCCCCTTGTCCCAGGCCTTCCTCCCCCTCTGACAGGGGTCACAGGATCGGCAGTACTGTCGGACAGTAACAAAGACCCCAGGCCAGTAAAAGCTCCGTAGCAGCCTCTGCTGGGTACGCCAGGTTCCCTGGTGCCCTGAGAGGGGAATGTCATGGGCCCGGCACAGCAGCTGGCGGCGATACTTCTGGGGTACCACCAGCTGCCTCCTGATCCCCCCTGACTCCATTTTCCCTGGGGGAGCCCATTCTCGGTACAGGAACCCCTTCTCCCACAGGAACCTTTTCCGGCCACCTCGTCCCATGGTCTGTACCGCATTGAGGTCGGCCAGGTCCCTTATCTTCCGCAAGGAGGGATCTCTCTGCAACTCGGCCTGGAACTCAGCAGCTGGGACAGGGATGGCCACCTGCTCTTTCTCGCCCGCTGGGTCTGAAGCTGCAGCCTCCCTGAGCCGTGTCCCTGGGCGTTCCCTCCCCACCAGGTTAGGGTCCTGCGCCTCAGGCAAGGCACCCCCCCCAAGGCCAGGGCGCAGTGCCCCTCGCCGGCTCTGACTGCGGGTCACAACCAGTGCCTTTTGGGGGTTGCTTGGCCAGTTCTCCAGGTCCCCCCCCATCAATACCTCAGTGGGCAAATACGGGTGTACCCCCACATCCTTGGGGCCCTCCTTGGCCCCCCACTTCAGGTGTACCCTTGCCACGGGCACTTTGACTGGTGTTCCGCCCACCCCCGTCAGGGTCAGGTAGGTGTTGGGCACCACCTGATCTGGGGCCACCACCTCGGGCCGGGCCAGCGTCACCTCTGCGCCCGTATCCCAGTATCCATTGACCTTCCTCCCATCCACCTCCAGGGGAACAAGGTACTCTCTCCGGAGGGACAGCCCCGCGCCCACCGTATAAACCAAAAACCCTGAGTCTGGGGCATCCAGCCCCCTAGAGGAGCTGGCCTGGGGCCCTTCTCTCTCTTGAGCAGTTGATAAGCTGCCAGCCCCTCTTGCGTGAGAAGCCTGCCCCTCGTCCGTCTGGGCCTCTACCAAGTTAACCCTGTGCGGGTTCGGTCTGCTCAGTCTGTCCTTGAGCTTGGGGCACTGGGCCCGAACGTGGCCTCTTCGGCCGCAGTAATAGCAGCTCATGTCCTGTGGGTCCCCTCGAGCCGGTCGGTTGTCCCTGACGCTGGGCATTCCCCGTGGGAGGGGATTCCCCATATTCCCCCTTTGGGAGGTCCCAGGGTGACTCTCTCTCTGCATCGCGGCGGGCCTGTTCCTTTGGGGCTCCTCCCTGCCACCCCCTGACCGGCTCTTTACAAACTCATCAGCCAGCTGCCCGGCGTGTCGCGGGTTCTCTGGCTTTCTGTCCACCAACCACAGCCTCAGGTCGGATGGGCACCGCTCATACAGTTGCTCCAGTACCAGCAGTTTAATCAGGTCCTCCTTCGTCTGGGCCCCACCAGCCCACTTGCTGGCGTATCTTTCCATGCGGACGGCTAGTTGCAGATATGAGATCTCAGGGGTTTTATCTTGACTCCGGAACCTTTCCCGGTACATCTCAGGAGTCAGCCCAAACTCACGTAGCAGGGCCTTTTTGAATAGTTCGTAGTCCCCTTTCTCTGCCTCTCCCAGTTGGCGGTACAATGCCACGGCTTTGGGGTCCAGTAAGGGGGTAAGGACCCGGAGTCTGTCCGCGGGATCAACCCGGTGCAGCTCGCAGGCCGTCTCAAAGGCCTCCAGGAAGTCATCCATGTCCTCCCCCTCCTTGTATGGGGCCATGATGCACTTATCAAAGCTCCGTGCAGTCCTGGGTCCCCCCTCACTCACCGCAGCCGGGGGTTCGCTGCCCTTCAATCTCGCCAGTTCCAGGTCATGCTGACGCTGTCTCTCATTCTCCTGTCTCTGTCTCTCTTTCTCCTCCCGTTCATGCTGACGCTGTCTCTCTTCATGCTGTCTCTGTTGTTCACGATCCTCCAGCTCTCTCAGTTTTAGCTCTTTCTCCCATTCCAGCCAATTCCGCTCCACGGATGCCGAACGTCGCCGGGAGGATCCTCTGCTGGCCGGCGAGCTTCGCCGGGAGGGTCCCCTGCTGGCCGGGGGGGTCACGGCGCCTTCGGTATTTGCTGGGCTCCTCCCCACCCTTCCCCTAGGCATAGGAAGGAGGGGTCTCGGGAAGCCCTCAGCAGCCGGCTGACCACTCCCAGCTGGGACAGACACTGGTGCCTGCGCTGCATTTGCCAGGCTGCTTCCCTGAGACACAGGGATCAGTTCATTCGCGCGATCTTCCGCCTCCAGCTGGGCAATGAGCTGTTCTTTGGTGAGCCTCCCAATGCGCAGCCGCCTCTGCTTGCACAGCTCCACCAGGTCGCTCTTAAGCCGCTTGGCATACATCTTCCTGCTGGCCACTCACCGGCCTGTGTGCTCACAGCTCCCCACAGTTCCCAGGGGGACCCCTAGTGTGCCAGCCCTTCTCGAGGTCACCACCTCTCTGCCAGGGTCGAGCTGCAGACTCCTCCGCCCCTGGGACCACTCGCTGCGATCCCCCCGGGGGACCCTGTTACTGCAAAAGTCCTTCTCGCTGGTCACACACTCCCAGGGGTAATAACCGTCTCTCTCTCACTCTTCAGCACGCCTGGTCCCCGTCAATCCCCCTTCGTTTTACTGCTCCCCAGTCACTTACTGCAGGAAGCGCCGTCCACGGGGTGCAGTAGATCCCGCCGCTGCCACCAGTTGTCACGGAGTATTGGGGGACTCAGGGCCCTGCACCCCCGGCTTCCTGCGATTCACCATGACTCTCAGCCAGCCAGTAAAGCAGAAGGTTTATTTGGATGACAGGAATACAGTCCAAGACAGGTCTTGCAGGCACAGACAACAGGGCCCCCCTCAGTTAGGTCCAGCTTGGGGTCCCAGGGCATCCCAGCCCACCCCCCTTTGGGGGGTCAGAGCCATCTCTGCCTCCCAGCCATCTCTCCAGCCTGCTTCCAGCACTCTGCCTTCAGCGACCCCTCCCACAGCCTTTGTTCAGTTTCCCGGGCCCCGGAGTCACCTGACCTCCAACCCCCTCCTGGGTTCTCATGTTACAAGCTCAGGTATGTTCCCTCGGGCCGACTCCCATCCTCCGATGCAGACCATCCTAGTCACACTCCCCTGTCAGCATTCCCACACCCCAGCAAGAACAGTCCCAGTTCGTCACATCTCTCCCCCCTTCGAGACCGAACTGAGCGGGGTCACTTTAGCCAGTGACCTGGGGAAGTTCGAACCTACCCCCGTTCCCATGGATGCCCCCGCATCCCTCCAGTTCCTTGGTGGGAATTACACCAGGCCCCTTCAGTTTCACGCCCCCCCTTAGGTCGGGGTGCTTGATGGCACTCGCAGTTCGCATGTGGGAAGGTTTATGCGGCCTGTGCCCTTTTCCCACCCCCATACCTCTGGGGTTCCAACTGGGCTGTGGTCTTCTCCCAGCGCTCCAGTCTGGAGGTCTGTGCTTTGGGCTCTCTTGGTTTAGAGCCGCCCTTTTAACCTTGGCCACCCTCTGGAAAGGATCCTTATTGCTGGGCAAGGGTCCTAAAGCTGTTTTCCCCTTGTCCCAGGCCTTCCTCCCCCTCTGACAGGGGTCACAGGATCCGCAGTACTGTCGGACAGTAACAAAGACCCCAGGCCAGTAAAAGCTCCGTAGCAGCCTCTGCTGGGTACGCCAGGTTCCCTGGTGCCCTGAGAGGGGAATGTCATGGGCCCGGCACAGCAGCTGGCGGCGATACTTCTGGGGTACCACCAGCTGCCTCCTGATCCCCCCTGACTCCATTTTCCCTGGGGGAGCCCATTCTCGGTACAGGAACCCCTTCTCCCACAGGAACCTTTTCCGGCCACCTCGTCCCATGGTCTGTACCGCATTGAGGTCGGCCAGGTCCCTTATCTTCCGCAAGGAGGGATCTCTCTGCAACTCGGCCTGGAACTCAGCAGCTGGGACAGGGATGGCCACCTGCTCTTTCTCGCCCGCTGGGTCTGAAGCTGCAGCCTCCCTGAGCCGTGTCCCTGGGCGTTCCCTCCCCACCAGGTTAGGGTCCTGCGCCTCAGGCAAGGCACCCCCCCCAAGGCCAGGGCGCAGTGCCCCTCGCCGGCTCTGACTGCGGGTCACAACCAGTGCCTTTTGGGGGTTGCTTGGCCAGTTCTCCAGGTCCCCCCCCATCAATACCTCAGTGGGCAAATACGGGTGTACCCCCACATCCTTGGGGCCCTCCTTGGCCCCCCACTTCAGGTGTACCCTTGCCACGGGCACTTTGACTGGTGTTCCGCCCACCCCCGTCAGGGTCAGGTAGGTGTTGGGCACCACCTGATCTGGGGCCACCACCTCGGGCCGGGCCAGCGTCACCTCTGCGCCCGTATCCCAGTATCCATTGACCTTCCTCCCATCCACCTCCAGGGGAACAAGGTACTCTCTCCGGAGGGACAGCCCCGCGCCCACCGTATAAACCAAAAACCCTGAGTCTGGGGCATCCAGCCCCCTAGAGGAGCTGGCCTGGGGCCCTTCTCTCTCTTGAGCAGTTGATAAGCTGCCAGCCCCTCTTGCGTGAGAAGCCTGCCCCTCGTCCGTCTGGGCCTCTACCAAGTTAACCCTGTGCGGGTTCGGTCTGCTCAGTCTGTCCTTGAGCTTGGGGCACTGGGCCCGAACGTGGCCTCTTCGGCCGCAGTAATAGCAGCTCATGTCCTGTGGGTCCCCTCGAGCCGGTCGGTTGTCCCTGACGCTGGGCATTCCCCGTGGGAGGGGATTCCCCATATTCCCCCTTTGGGAGGTCCCAGGGTGACTCTCTCTCTGCATCGCGGCGGGCCTGTTCCTTTGGGGCTCCTCCCTGCCACCCCCTGACCGGCTCTTTACAAACTCATCAGCCAGCTGCCCGGCGTGTCGCGGGTTCTCTGGCTTTCTGTCCACCAACCACAGCCTCAGGTCGGATGGGCACCGCTCATACAGTTGCTCCAGTACCAGCAGTTTAATCAGGTCCTCCTTCGTCTGGGCCCCACCAGCCCACTTGCTGGCGTATCTTTCCATGCGGACGGCTAGTTGCAGATATGAGATCTCAGGGGTTTTATCTTGACTCCGGAACCTTTCCCGGTACATCTCAGGAGTCAGCCCAAACTCACGTAGCAGGGCCTTTTTGAATAGTTCGTAGTCCCCTTTCTCTGCCTCTCCCAGTTGGCGGTACAATGCCACGGCTTTGGGGTCCAGTAAGGGGGTAAGGACCCGGAGTCTGTCCGCGGGATCAACCCGGTGCAGCTCGCAGGCCGTCTCAAAGGCCTCCAGGAAGTCATCCATGTCCTCCCCCTCCTTGTATGGGGCCATGATGCACTTATCAAAGCTCCGTGCAGTCCTGGGTCCCCCCTCACTCACCGCAGCCGGGGGTTCGCTGCCCTTCAATCTCGCCAGTTCCAGGTCATGCTGACGCTGTCTCTCATTCTCCTGTCTCTGTCTCTCTTTCTCCTCCCGTTCATGCTGACGCTGTCTCTCTTCATGCTGACTCTGTTGTTCACGATCCTCCAGCTCTCTCAGTTTTAGCTCTTTCTCCCATTCCAGCCAATTCCGCTCCACGGATGCCGAACGTCGCCGGGAGGATCCTCTGCTGGCCGGCGAGCTTCGCCGGGAGGATCCCCTGCTGGCCGGGGGGGTCACGGCGCCTTCGGTATTTGCTGGGCTCCTCCCCACCCTTCCCCTAGGCATAGGAAGGAGGGGTCTCGGGAAGCCCTCAGCAGCCGGCTGACCACTCCCAGCTGGGACAGACACTGGTGCCTGCGCTGCATTTGCCAGGCTGCTTCCCTGAGACACAGGGATCAGTTCATTCGCGCGATCTTCCGCCTCCAGCTGGGCAATGAGCTGTTCTTTGGTGAGCCTCCCAATGCGCAGCCGCCTCTGCTTGCACAGCTCCACCAGGTCGCTCTTAAGCCGCTTGGCATACATCTTCCTGCTGGCCACTCACCGGCCTGTGTGCTCACAGCTCCCCACAGTTCCCAGGGGGACCCCTAGTGTGCCAGCCCTTCTCGAGGTCACCACCTCTCTGCCAGGGTCGAGCTGCAGACTCCTCCGCCCCTGGGACCACTCGCTGCGATCCCCCCGGGGGACCCTGTTACTGCAAAAGTCCTTCTCGCTGGTCACACACTCCCAGGGGTAATAACCGTCTCTCTCTCACTCTTCAGCACGCCTGGTCCCCGTCAATCCCCCTTCGTTTTACTGCTCCCCAGTCACTTACTGCAGGAAGCGCCGTCCACGGGGTGCAGTAGATCCCGCCGCTGCCACCAGTTGTCACGGAGTATTGGGGGACTCAGGGCCCTGCACCCCCGGCTTCCTGCGATTCACCATGACTCTCAGCCAGCCAGTAAAGCAGAAGGTTTATTTGGATGACAGGAATACAGTCCAAGACAGGTCTTGCAGGCACAGACAACAGGGCCCCCCTCAGTTAGGTCCAGCTTGGGGTCCCAGGGCATCCCAGCCCACCCCCCTTTGGGGGGTCAGAGCCATCTCTGCCTCCCAGCCATCTCTCCAGCCTGCTTCCAGCACTCTGCCTTCAGCGACCCCTCCCACAGCCTTTGTTCAGTTTCCCGGGCCCCGGAGTCACCTGACCTCCAACCCCCTCCTGGGTTCTCATGTTACAAGCTCAGGTATGTTCCCTCGGGCCGACTCCCATCCCCCGATGCAGACCATCCTAGTCACACTCCCCTGTCAGCATTCCCACACCCCAGCAAGAACAGTCCCAGTTCGTCACATCTCTCCCCCCTTCGAGACCGAACTGAGCGGGGTCACTTTAGCCAGTGACCTGGGGAAGTTCGAACCTACCCCCGTTCCCATGGATGCCCCCGCATCCCTCCAGTTCCTTGGTGGGAATTACACCAGGCCCCTTCAGTTTCACGCCCCCCCTTAGGTCGGGGTGCTTGATGGCACTCGCAGTTCGCATGTGGGAAGGTTTATGCGGCCTGTGCCCTTTTCCCACCCCCATACCTCTGGGGTTCCAACTGGGCTGTGGTCTTCTCCCAGCGCTCCAGTCTGGAGGTCTGTGCTTTGGGCTCTCTTGGTTTAGAGCCGCCCTTTTAACCTTGGCCACCCTCTGGAAAGGATCCTTTATGCTGGGCAAGGGTCCTAAAGCTGTTTTCCCCTTGTCCCAGGCCTTCCTCCCCCTCTGACAGGGGTCACAGGATCCGCAGTACTGTCGGACAGTAACAAAGACCCCAGGCCAGTAAAAGCTCCGTAGCAGCCTCTGCTGGGTACGCCAGGTTCCCTGGTGCCCTGAGAGGGGAATGTCATGGGCCCGGCACAGCAGCTGGCGGCGATACTTCTGGGGTACCACCAGCTGCCTCCTGATCCCCCCTGACTCCATTTTCCCTGGGGGAGCCCATTCTCGGTACAGGAACCCCTTCTCCCACAGGAACCTTTTCCGGCCACCTCGTCCCATGGTCTGTACCGCATTGAGGTCGGCCAGGTCCCTTATCTTCCGCAAGGAGGGATCTCTCTGCAACTCGGCCTGGAACTCAGCAGCTGGGACAGGGATGGCCACCTGCTCTTTCTCGCCCGCTGGGTCTGAAGCTGCAGCCTCCCTGAGCCGTGTCCCTGGGCGTTCCCTCCCCACCAGGTTAGGGTCCTGCGCCTCAGGCAAGGCACCCCCCCCAAGGCCAGGGCGCAGTGCCCCTCGCCGGCTCTGACTGCGGGTCACAACCAGTGCCTTTTGGGGGTTGCTTGGCCAGTTCTCCAGGTCCCCCCCCATCAATACCTCAGTGGGCAAATACGGGTGTACCCCCACATCCTTGGGGCCCTCCTTGGCCCCCCACTTCAGGTGTACCCTTGCCACGGGCACTTTGACTGGTGTTCCGCCCACCCCCGTCAGGGTCAGGTAGGTGTTGGGCACCACCTGATCTGGGGCCACCACCTCGGGCCGGGCCAGCGTCACCTCTGCGCCCGTATCCCAGTATCCATTGACCTTCCTCCCATCCACCTCCAGGGGAACAAGGTACTCTCTCCGGAGGGACAGCCCCGCGCCCACCGTATAAACCAAAAACCCTGAGTCTGGGGCATCCAGCCCCCTAGAGGAGCTGGCCTGGGGCCCTTCTCTCTCTTGAGCAGTTGATAAGCTGCCAGCCCCTCTTGCGTGAGAAGCCTGCCCCTCGTCCGTCTGGGCCTCTACCAAGTTAACCCTGTGCGGGTTCGGTCTGCTCAGTCTGTCCTTGAGCTTGGGGCACTGGGCCCGAACGTGGCCTCTTCGGCCGCAGTAATAGCAGCTCATGTCCTGTGGGTCCCCTCGAGCCGGTCGGTTGTCCCTGACGCTGGGCATTCCCCGTGGGAGGGGATTCCCCATATTCCCCCTTTGGGAGGTCCCAGGGTGACTCTCTCTCTGCATCGCGGCGGGCCTGTTCCTTTGGGGCTCCTCCCTGCCACCCCCTGACCGGCTCTTTACAAACTCATCAGCCAGCTGCCCGGCGTGTCGCGGGTTCTCTGGCTTTCTGTCCACCAACCACAGCCTCAGGTCGGATGGGCACCGCTCATACAGTTGCTCCAGTACCAGCAGTTTAATCAGGTCCTCCTTCGTCTGGGCCCCACCAGCCCACTTGCTGGCGTATCTTTCCATGCGGACGGCTAGTTGCAGATATGAGATCTCAGGGGTTTTATCTTGACTCCGGAACCTTTCCCGGTACATCTCAGGAGTCAGCCCAAACTCACGTAGCAGGGCCTTTTTGAATAGTTCGTAGTCCCCTTTCTCTGCCTCTCCCAGTTGGCGGTACAATGCCACGGCTTTGGGGTCCAGTAAGGGGGTAAGGACCCGGAGTCTGTCCGCGGGATCAACCCGGTGCAGCTCGCAGGCCGTCTCAAAGGCCTCCAGGAAGTCATCCATGTCCTCCCCCTCCTTGTATGGGGCCATGATGCACTTATCAAAGCTCCGTGCAGTCCTGGGTCCCCCCTCACTCACCGCAGCCGGGGGTTCGCTGCCCTTCAATCTCGCCAGTTCCAGGTCATGCTGACGCTGTCTCTCATTCTCCTGTCTCTGTCTCTCTTTCTCCTCCCGTTCATGCTGACGCTGTCTCTCTTCATGCTGTCTCTGTTGTTCACGATCCTCCAGCTCTCTCAGTTTTAGCTCTTTCTCCCATTCCAGCCAATTCCGCTCCACGGATGCCGAACGTCGCCGGGAGGATCCTCTGCTGGCCGGCGAGCTTCGCCGGGAGGATCCCCTGCTGGCCGGGGGGGTCACGGCGCCTTCGGTATTTGCTGGGCTCCTCCCCACCCTTCCCCTAGGCATAGGAAGGAGGGGTCTCGGGAAGCCCTCAGCAGCCGGCTGACCACTCCCAGCTGGGACAGACACTGGTGCCTGCGCTGCATTTGCCAGGCTGCTTCCCTGAGACACAGGGATCAGTTCATTCGCGCGATCTTCCGCCTCCAGCTGGGCAATGAGCTGTTCTTTGGTGAGCCTCCCAATGCGCAGCCGCCTCTGCTTGCACAGCTCCACCAGGTCGCTCTTAAGCCGCTTGGCATACATCTTCCTGCTGGCCACTCACCGGCCTGTGTGCTCACAGCTCCCCACAGTTCCCAGGGGGACCCCTAGTGTGCCAGCCCTTCTCGAGGTCACCACCTCTCTGCCAGGGTCGAGCTGCAGACTCCTCCGCCCCTGGGACCACTCGCTGCGATCCCCCCGGGGGACCCTGTTACTGCAAAAGTCCTTCTCGCTGGTCACACACTCCCAGGGGTAATAACCGTCTCTCTCTCACTCTTCAGCACGCCTGGTCCCCGTCAATCCCCCTTCGTTTTACTGCTCCCCAGTCACTTACTGCAGGAAGCGCCGTCCACGGGGTGCAGTAGATCCCGCCGCTGCCACCAGTTGTCACGGAGTATTGGGGGACTCAGGGCCCTGCACCCCCGGCTTCCTGCGATTCACCATGACTCTCAGCCAGCCAGTAAAGCAGAAGGTTTATTTGGATGACAGGAATACAGTCCAAGACAGGTCTTGCAGGCACAGACAACAGGGCCCCCCTCAGTTAGGTCCAGCTTGGGGTCCCAGGGCATGCCAGCCCACCCCCCTTTGGGGGGTCAGAGCCATCTCTGCCTCCCAGCCATCTCTCCAGCCTGCTTCCAGCACTCTGCCTTCAGCGACCCCTCCCACAGCCTTTGTTCAGTTTCCCGGGCCCCGGAGTCACCTGACCTCCAACCCCCTCCTGGGTTCTCATGTTACAAGCTCAGGTATGTTCCCTCGGGCCGACTCCCATCCTCCGATGCAGACCATCCTAGTCACACTCCCCTGTCAGCATTCCCACACCCCAGCAAGAACAGTCCCAGTTCGTCACATCTCTCCCCCCTTCGAGACCGAACTGAGCGGGGTCACTTTAGCCAGTGACCTGGGGAAGTTCGAACCTACCCCCGTTCCCATGGATGCCCCCGCATCCCTCCAGTTCCTTGGTGGGAATTACACCAGGCCCCTTCAGTTTCACGCCCCCCCTTAGGTCGGGGTGCTTGATGGCACTCGCAGTTCGCATGTGGGAAGGTTTATGCGGCCTGTGCCCTTTTCCCACCCCCATACCTCTGGGGTTCCAACTGGGCTGTGGTCTTCTCCCAGCGCTCCAGTCTGGAGGTCTGTGCTTTGGGCTCTCTTGGTTTAGAGCCGCCCTTTTAACCTTGGCCACCCTCTGGAAAGGATCCTTTATGCTGGGCAAGGGTCCTAAAGCTGTTTTCCCCTTGTCCCAGGCCTTCCTCCCCCTCTGACAGGGGTCACAGGATCCGCAGTACTGTCGGACAGTAACAAAGACCCCAGGCCAGTAAAAGCTCCGTAGCAGCCTCTGCTGGGTACGCCAGGTTCCCTGGTGCCCTGAGAGGGGAATGTCATGGGCCCGGCACAGCAGCTGGCGGCGATACTTCTGGGGTACCACCAGCTGCCTCCTGATCCCCCCTGACTCCATTTTCCCTGGGGGAGCCCATTCTCGGTACAGGAACCCCTTCTCCCACAGGAACCTTTTCCGGCCACCTCGTCCCATGGTCTGTACCGCATTGAGGTCGGCCAGGTCCCTTATCTTCCGCAAGGAGGGATCTCTCTGCAACTCGGCCTGGAACTCAGCAGCTGGGACAGGGATGGCCACCTGCTCTTTCTCGCCCGCTGGGTCTGAAGCTGCAGCCTCCCTGAGCCGTGTCCCTGGGCGTTCCCTCCCCACCAGGTTAGGGTCCTGCGCCTCAGGCAAGGCACCCCCCCCAAGGCCAGGGCGCAGTGCCCCTCGCCGGCTCTGACTGCGGGTCACAACCAGTGCCTTTTGGGGGTTGCTTGGCCAGTTCTCCAGGTCCCCCCCCATCAATACCTCAGTGGGCAAATACGGGTGTACCCCCACATCCTTGGGGCCCTCCTTGGCCCCCCACTTCAGGTGTACCCTTGCCACGGGCACTTTGACTGGTGTTCCGCCCACCCCCGTCAGGGTCAGGTAGGTGTTGGGCACCACCTGATCTGGGGCCACCACCTCGGGCCGGGCCAGCGTCACCTCTGCGCCCGTATCCCAGTATCCATTGACCTTCCTCCCATCCACCTCCAGGGGAACAAGGTACTCTCTCCGGAGGGACAGCCCCGCGCCCACCGTATAAACCAAAAACCCTGAGTCTGGGGCATCCAGCCCCCTAGAGGAGCTGGCCTGGGGCCCTTCTCTCTCTTGAGCAGTTGATAAGCTGCCAGCCCCTCTTGCGTGAGAAGCCTGCCCCTCGTCCGTCTGGGCCTCTACCAAGTTAACCCTGTGCGGGTTCGGTCTGCTCAGTCTGTCCTTGAGCTTGGGGCACTGGGCCCGAACGTGGCCTCTTCGGCCGCAGTAATAGCAGCTCATGTCCTGTGGGTCCCCTCGAGCCGGTCGGTTGTCCCTGACGCTGGGCATTCCCCGTGGGAGGGGATTCCCCATATTCCCCCTTTGGGAGGTCCCAGGGTGACTCTCTCTCTGCATCGCGGCGGGCCTGTTCCTTTGGGGCTCCTCCCTGCCACCCCCTGACCGGCTCTTTACAAACTCATCAGCCAGCTGCCCGGCGTGTCGCGGGTTCTCTGGCTTTCTGTCCACCAACCACAGCCTCAGGTCGGATGGGCACCGCTCATACAGTTGCTCCAGTACCAGCAGTTTAATCAGGTCCTCCTTCGTCTGGGCCCCACCAGCCCACTTGCTGGCGTATCTTTCCATGCGGACGGCTAGTTGCAGATATGAGATCTCAGGGGTTTTATCTTGACTCCGGAACCTTTCCCGGTACATCTCAGGAGTCAGCCCAAACTCACGTAGCAGGGCCTTTTTGAATAGTTCGTAGTCCCCTTTCTCTGCCTCTCCCAGTTGGCGGTACAATGCCACGGCTTTGGGGTCCAGTAAGGGGGTAAGGACCCGGAGTCTGTCCGCGGGATCAACCCGGTGCAGCTCGCAGGCCGTCTCAAAGGCCTCCAGGAAGTCATCCATGTCCTCCCCCTCCTTGTATGGGGCCATGATGCACTTATCAAAGCTCCGTGCAGTCCTGGGTCCCCCCTCACTCACCGCAGCCGGGGGTTCGCTGCCCTTCAATCTCGCCAGTTCCAGGTCATGCTGACGCTGTCTCTCATTCTCCTGTCTCTGTCTCTCTTTCTCCTCCCGTTCATGCTGACGCTGTCTCTCTTCATGCTGTCTCTGTTGTTCACGATCCTCCAGCTCTCTCAGTTTTAGCTCTTTCTCCCATTCCAGCCAATTCCGCTCCACGGATGCCGAACGTCGCCGGGAGGATCCTCTGCTGGCCGGCGAGCTTCGCCGGGAGGGTCCCCTGCTGGCCGGGGGGGTCACGGCGCCTTCGGTATTTGCTGGGCTCCTCCCCACCCTTCCCCTAGGCATAGGAAGGAGGGGTCTCGGGAAGCCCTCAGCAGCCGGCTGACCACTCCCAGCTGGGACAGACACTGGTGCCTGCGCTGCATTTGCCAGGCTGCTTCCCTGAGACACAGGGATCAGTTCATTCGCGCGATCTTCCGCCTCCAGCTGGGCAATGAGCTGTTCTTTGGTGAGCCTCCCAATGCGCAGCCGCCTCTGCTTGCACAGCTCCACCAGGTCGCTCTTAAGCCGCTTGGCATACATCTTCCTGCTGGCCACTCACCGGCCTGTGTGCTCACAGCTCCCCACAGTTCCCAGGGGGACCCCTAGTGTGCCAGCCCTTCTCGAGGTCACCACCTCTCTGCCAGGGTCGAGCTGCAGACTCCTCCGCCCCTGGGACCACTCGCTGCGATCCCCCCGGGGGACCCTGTTACTGCAAAAGTCCTTCTCGCTGGTCACACACTCCCAGGGGTAATAACCGTCTCTCTCTCACTCTTCAGCACGCCTGGTCCCCGTCAATCCCCCTTCGTTTTACTGCTCCCCAGTCACTTACTGCAGGAAGCGCCGTCCACGGGGTGCAGTAGATCCCGCCGCTGCCACCAGTTGTCACGGAGTATTGGGGGACTCAGGGCCCTGCACCCCCGGCTTCCTGCGATTCACCATGACTCTCAGCCAGCCAGTAAAGCAGAAGGTTTATTTGGATGACAGGAATACAGTCCAAGACAGGTCTTGCAGGCACAGACAACAGGGCCCCCCTCAGTTAGGTCCAGCTTGGGGTCCCAGGGCATCCCAGCCCACCCCCCTTTGGGGGGTCAGAGCCATCTCTGCCTCCCAGCCATCTCTCCAGCCTGCTTCCAGCACTCTGCCTTCAGCGACCCCTCCCACAGCCTTTGTTCAGTTTCCCGGGCCAAGGTGTCACCTGGCCTCCAACCCCTTCCTGGGTTCTCATGTTACACGCTCAGGTATTCTCCGGTCAGACTCCCATCCCCCAATGCAGACTATCCTAGCCACACTCCCCTGTCAGCATTCAGACACCACAGTAAGAACAGGCCCAGTTCGTCACAGGCTGACGATCCTGTTGTGCAGGAACCAGGCTGCGGCTGTTCCCGAGATTTCCCCTCCCCACAGAGCGATGCAGGGCTCAGGGGCTAACTATCCTAAAACTCCTGATCTCCTACTCCAGCGCTCCAACACTCACAGCAGGCAGCAGCCCTGAGCTGGCGGGCAGAGCAGAACTTGCTGCAGGGTGCCTGGTCCGTCTACGGAGCTGGAGGACTAACTCTGCCTGCATTTTCCCATCAGACTCACTACACTGGGAGTCACCTTGGAGAGGGAGAGGACCCCGCTGGGGGATGTTGCTGCCAGGTGCCCAGAGGCCCGTTCCCAGGAGGACCCTGCATGCACCCTGGGTCTCCCCAGCTCACTCCCAGCCAGCCCTGCCTTTCAGTGGCTAGCTACGGGCTGGCTTCTCCCCTCTCCAGAGCTCTCAGGGGCAGCATCTCACTGAGAACCTTCCTCTTGGTCAGGCTGGTGCTTCTTCTTAGGCTTCGACTGGTCAGCCTGTTGGGTCTACCCCTCCTCTCCCTCAGACACTGCTCCACCCGGCAGCCATCCAGGCCCTCTACTATCTGCACCTCTGAGCCAACAGGGCCCTTGCCGCTCAAAACAGTGTCTCTCCTCTCTCCCTTTGGGTCTGTCCTTGGCCCCCTGCTCCCAAGACAGCGCCTCTCCCTGAGCTCCCAGCACACACAGACCCAGGAGCAAGGTGAGCTCCCTGGGGGTTACAAACCTGCTCCTTTTCTCGTCAAAATTGTCTGATGCTGGAATGTCCCTGCCCCGCTGGAGGTGGCAGCGTGGCGCACAGGGTGTGCTCTCCTGGGGAGCCAGATGGCCTTGTGCTTTGAGCCTGCCATGAAAAGCCCCTAGCCGGGGAAATGCTCTGAGCAATCCACAGGGTCCCTGAGCACCAGTGCACTGTGCTGCCACGCAGCCACCTGCCCTGGGGGGCATACACACGAAGGGTTGGGTCATGGACGATTCGTGGGGGCTTAACAGACTTCAGCTACTCTCTCCCACAGCCACTGGCCAGAGAGCTGAGTAAATCTGCCCCTACGCACCCCAGCACACGCCCTTCCCGCTGCCTGAGCTAATGCATTCTCAGCCGCAGTAACAGAAACAATCACCATTTTACAATAGGGAACAACGTGGCCTCCCAGCAAGCTCATAATACCCAGCCTAACAAGGTGTTTGATATTTGGCCCTTGCCCCTTTACACAGGACAAATACCCTCGCGAGCGCATCCAGCAGTCATCGAATCGTAGGGAACGGGGTCAGCAAGCCAACCCGGGAGGCCCAACCTGAACTCACTGCCTTCTGCCAGAGACAAATGCCCCCCTACACCATCCCCACTAACATGGGGTCCTCACCATGCCCCCGTCCCTTCTTCTGAACTCCTGCTGTGCATCACCCGAGCCACCTCCCCCGGGGATCTGTACTGGGACCAGCACTGCTCAACGCAGTCTGGAAAGGGGAGTGAACAGCGAGGTGGCAAAATTTGCTGATGATACTAAATTACTCAAGACAGTGAAATCCAAACAGACTGTGAAGAGCTACCAAGGGATCTCACAAAAATGGCAGATGAAATTCAATGTTGATAAATGCGAAGTAATGCACACTGGAAAACATCATCCCAACCAAACATACAAAATGATGGGATCTAAATTAGCTCGTATCACTCAAGAAAGAGATCTTGGAGTCACTGTGGATAGTTCTCTGAAACCATCTGCTCAATGTCTATTCTGCTGCCCAGTTGCTTTTCATGTATCTAATGTGTTCCCTGAATCCTACCTTCCGCCATTTCAGCCCATTGCTCCTCACTGAGGTGTGTAGCTCCCTTCTTTCACTGATGCTATTGCTTTGAAGGGAATTCATAGAACATGATCATGACTCCACCGAGGCTTTGTTTTCTGGCTTATATGCATTCATCTGCCTACTACAGTAGGTTTTACAGAGAGAGATCCAGGCCAAGGTAGCCAATGGCCTGGTGGCTAGGGTGTGGGAGAGCAGGGACGTGAGTCCCACACCTGAGGTGGCTGCCCTGACCCCTGGGCTATTCAAGCACTGTCTCACTCTCTTTTGTTTCGCATGATAAATGTCAAATTTCTCAACCTTTTATCATGGTTGTTGGTCTTCTCTGGGCTCTCTCCAATGTGTCCACATCCAGCTTAAAGTGCATTGCCAAAACTGGACACAGTCCATCAGCTCAGGCCTCACCCGCGCTGAGTACAGCGGAACAGTTGCCCCCCATGTCTAACATATGACACTGCTGATACTACACCCCAGGTTGATATCAGCCCTTTTTGCAACTGCATCACATTGTTGGCTCATATTCCATTTCTGATCGTCTATAACCCCAGGTCTAGTTTAGCAGTACTACCACCTAACCAGTTGTTCCCCATTTTATAGCTGCGCATCTGATTTTTCCTTGCTAATTGTAGTACTGTGCACTTGTCTTTACTGAATTTCATCTTGTTGATTACAGACCAATTCTCCAATTTGTCAAGGTCATTTTGAATTCTAATCCAGTCCCCCAAAGTGCTTACAACCCTTCCCAGCTTGGGGTCATCCACAGATTTTATAAGCATACTCTCCACTCCATTATGCAAGTAATTAATGAAAAAATTGACTAGCACTGGACCCAGAACATGCCCCTCTGGCACCCTACTAGATACACCCACCCAGTTTGACAGTGAACCATTAATAACTGTTCTTTGAGTACAGTTTTTCAACCCGTTGTGCACCCACCTTATAGTAATTTCATTTAGGCCACATTTCCCTACTTTGCTTATGAGAATGTCATGTGGAACAGTGTCAAAAGCTTTTTTTAGAGAAGACTGAAGAAAAATAGACAGTAACATCTCAGCCTTCCTGGTTTCCTCTGTTATGAGCTCTTTTTGCCCGTGAAGTAGTGGACCTACACTTTCCTTCATCTTTCTCTTGCTCCTAATGTATTTAAAGAATCTCTTATGGATTTTTATGTCCCATTCATTATACGCCTTAGCCTTTCTGATTCCATCCCGACATGCTTGAGCTACACGGTGCAATAGTATCATTCCCAACTCTAGCTAACGCTACCTGGGGTGGAAAGAAGGGTGTAGGAGGGGGACACAACCAGAAGACAGACCAGGTATAGCCTGCTTAGAGGAAAGGGTAAAGAATGTGCAGGAAACAGATAGGATCCAAGCTCTCCTTGGTCATCAGAGAGCGAGATCATCACTCAGGCCATGACCCTGGTGTTCTAAAGACACTTCGCCAGCAGTTTCCACCCCTCTGGGGCCTAGTCTCCCTACACGATACAAGAGACGCCCACTGGAGTCAGCGAGTCACTGGTATCCTGAAGTGGGAGAGCAGGGCCCCAGGAGAGCAGCGAGGCTCCTCGCAGACCCCAGGCTGTGTGCTCGGCAAAGGGAGAGGCTGGTCCTGTGTGCTGGGCTCTTGGGGGTCAATCTGCATCAGGGCTGTCTGTGAGCTGAGCCAAACAGCCCCAGAGGCCAAACCCCGCCGCAATCCATGGAAGCGCCTACACTGGGCCAGTCTCTCCTTGCACTAGTTCACTGCTACGTTGTGTCCCCAGCCACAACCCTTCACCTGTTGGTGTCCTGAGACTTCAGGGCAGGGAGTGTCTCTGGTCTGTGTGTGCAGTGCCCCACACAACAGGGCCCCATCCTGAGCAGGGCCTATGGACCCCATCCAAACATAAACACTCTCAATGATAATGACCAGGCGTGGAGGGAGCATCTCTCCATGTAAGCTGGGACGGGCTGGGAGTCCTAGAATTGCCACCATGGCTGGAGGGCCAGGGCTCAGTCCGGCTCTTCGCTCCAGTCACTCTGTTCTCCCAGAGCTCAGGGGATCAGGGTTTTTTCACCTTGGCACTAGGATGAATTTATCCTTTCCGATCGATTGCTGAGCGCCGGAGGTGCCGAGCGCCGCGCTGGGGAGGCAGGAGAAGCTGCTTTCCCCTTAGTGCTTCTGCAGCCGCGTGACTTCCTGATAAAAGTTTAATAAATTGAAAGGCACAGTTTTCATTCCGTTGGTAATTAACTCCTGCCGCTGTGTTCCCTCCTAATTGTCTCTATTACGCCAGATAAAACTGAGATCAATAGGAACCAGAGTCTCTCGGCTGGGAAAGTCACAGTTAATTAATTATCGCTCTCTTGTGTGCACTCCCATCTGCTGCTGATCAAACAAGACGGGCCGCTCCTCACTCCCGGGCCAGGCCCATCTCCCCTTTCACAGTGCAGCAGGCTGCGGCCCAGCATAAGGCGTTAGCGGGAGCAGACCTGGGATGTCCCCTCTCTCATTGCATTCGTAGGTGGCGCTCCATTGCCTTGCTCCTGAACATCAGCTTCCCCCAGTCCCACTGACAGGGGCGGGATGCAGAGAGATTTACAGACACAGGCTTTTCCTTCTAAAATACTCCATTGATTGGCCACGTTTTTCTGTGTCAAGCAAAGTATCTGGGCCCCTCTCGAAAGCTCTGAGCGGTGCCTCTCCGTATAAGGCGCTGGGCTATTCCCTCTCACTGTAAAGTCTGTGGTAGGCCACCTCTGTGTCATGGTGCAGACGCACCCAGCCCTTGCAGGCCTGGGCTTTGTGCTGCACCAGCTGAGCCGTAAAACTCCGGCTGTGACCTTCTCCGTAGGGCTGTAGCGCCACAAGACTCTGCTTTGCTCTTTCTGAACTTCCGTATTAGCCACCCTCCCCTTTGTGTGGGGGTCCAGCTCTGTCAGGCGCTCTGGGATGCTTCTCTTGCTAGAGGGGGGCAGGTGCCTGCTGCAGGCGAAGGCCTGCCAAGTCCGCTGCTATAGACATGCCGTGGAGGGGTTTTGTGGGACTGTCATGTTCCCCTGTGAAGAATCCCTCTTTATGGCTCCAGCCAGGGCTGGGGGAGAAAGGGAACCCCACGTAAATGGGTTTTCCTTCCAAGATCCCCTCCCAGTCTTTCGCATGCTCCCGGCTATGCAGAGTCCTGGGGTGTCCCTTCTCCCGGTGCTGTCTGTCTCCACTGCTAACTAATCTCTGTATCCTGTTAATAATTCAGACCCCACCTCCTAGCATTTACCCTCCTTGAACCTGCTGTGTGCCGAAGACTTCCCCGCTGTGTGCAAGGAGCAGATACCCACGTGAAACAAACACTGTGCATGACAAATGGGCTGCTGCAGCCACACACCCAGGGTGTCTGAACACGACAGTGCCCAGAGCTGAGCCAGGCCCGTGGGGACCAGAAGCCAGTGCCAACAGCAGGCAGAACAGAGCCCCGGGGAGGGTGGTGGTGGGGGAAATCTGTTGGCCTCAGTCTGCTCCCTAGCTGGAGAGTTGTTCATGTCACAGAAAACCTGCCACAGAAGCATCTACCCACCCAGCCTGGGCAGCCGGTCCAGGATTCGAATGGGCCGTGGCATTTGAAGAACACCTTGCCCTGGCCTGCGCTGTGTAGAAAAGCTCTGTCTGAGCGGGGGGAGAAGGCACTTTCACAAGCACCCAGCACAGCCTGGGTCTGCTCCGGCCGCTGCAACGTCCCCGGCTAACTGGGCATGCTGGGAGACTTCCCAGGGCTGTCACCACAGCCGCTCCCGTGTCTGCAGCACGGGGCCCGTCTGCGTGGCATACCCCAGGGGAACTCTCGGCTGGGCAGTGTTAAGGTTCGGGGAAGACGGTGGAATGTAAAGGGCAGTACTGCACAGGTTGTCCTGAGAATGCACAGCCTCCTCACTGCCAGTGTCAACCCAGGACAGACAGAGTTAGGGCCAAGTGTGGACAAAATACCAACATGTGCCGGTCTAGAGAGAAATATCTGGGCACCCAAAGCTACTCCCCCTCCCCCGCCATGACACCCTCCAGCCCTATTTAATGCCTGTTGGGGGCTGTGGACCCAGATTAGACTCAACTGATTTTAAAGGAATTTTTTCGTATTTCCCCCATCCTGGAGATGACTGTGTGACCGTGGCTGGTTTTCTCAGGCCTTGGCCATTCACAGGACTCACTCCAAGCAGGCGGTGTCAGGGCTGCTGGCACTTGGTAACTTTATGCATGTGCTTATTTCAGTGCATGCACATCCGTAGGCAGAAGCGTCCACCCCACGCACCAGGCGAGTTGTGGCACTTTGCAAACACAGAGATAGGAACAGAATGCTCCAGTGCCCCCCTTGTGCCCAGGCATTAACATATACCGTAACCCAGCAGCCAAAGGCAGATTTTAGCCCTTCATCATCTCCCACCAGGGTCTGCCCAGTTCCTTGCTGCCGGGTGATGCTTCTAGGCCGTAATGACCCTGCTGGCTCTGATACAAAGCTGCTCACTCCACCATCTGCTCTTTGAAGAATGGCGTCGTCTCCTTTCTCTCCTGCGTTAACAGAAGCCCGGCATGTCTCAGGTGTTTCCAGTAAATCTCAGTCGTTTCTGCAATGCTTCCAACTGGCTGCTTGCAGAACATACGCTCCTGGCTCTGCTGTAGGGTAATTCTCAGTGTAGTTCCTTATCCCATTTCTATTCCCTTGGCAGGCCAGATCTCGGCCGTTTTGGCAGCCTTTCTGGATTCTGGGCAGTGCCGAAGGAGGGTTTTAAAAAAACATTCCGGTGCCTTGTGCCCCATTTCTGCATGCTCCTTTTCTCTCCCATCTCTACTGCTGCTGTCACAGCCCTGGCAAGTCCCCCTGGTAAACGGTCACTCGTGTGTTGTGACTGGACCCAAACCTTGGATCCCAGCTGGTTCTGGAAGGTGCTCATCCAGTCACTGTTTCTAGCTCTGGGCCTCTAGGCAAACTCCTGGGTGCAGCTCCTCATTCTAGCACCATCTCTTGGGACGTGGGATTCCTCAGTCCAACTGCCCTAGGTCCAGAACCCAGTGCTGAGTCCTCCCACGCTTCCCCAGGCGCTGATGGATGTTCCCCCAGAGTCCACCTCCACCAGAGTGCTGGGGATAGTTTACCTCTGCGGGGGCCACCTGGCAGGTAAATTAACTCATGCAGGGTTTGCACAGGAGTTTCTAAAACCAGGGTCACTGTATTCTCCTAGCACACGAGTTATTGATCTTTAGACGACCCAACCAAAGCCTGTAGGCTCTCGCTTCCGAGTCTGTGCTCACTGCTTCTGGTGCATCCCTAGGCTCAGTCCGTGTGTCAGGCAGGCAGGTCCCTCTTACCCTCGGACTCCTACAGTCCTGGTGTCAGGCGACGGTTGGTTGCGGAGAGAGCAGGAGACTGCACAAACCCTGCCCTTAGGCGCCTAACCCCTCTGTCCTGTGACTTCTGACCTGCTTCAGAACCCCAGTCAGTGGGGAGCGTCCCAGCCCCATCCTCGAGGGCCATACTCGGAGAACCGGTTCCCTTCAGCCTGGCCACTCCCCGTGCCACACCCACTGTCCTAGGGTGGACCCCTCTGATAGGAGAACAATCACAGCCAAAGACTCCTGGGAGCAGCATTACAAGAAGTTGCCCAGGCCTGTCCTTGACATCTTCAGGCAGTTACAATTATAGCCTCACAATGTAAGTCACGTTCTTCAAATTGGTGCTTTCAGTGTCGAGTCCCGGTTTTACAACAGCCTTGTGCGGACACGTACCAATCTGTCCCAGATGGGGCTTAAGGAGCTCAGTTTATGCAGCCTATTGAAGAGGACACGGAGAGGTGACGTGATCATGGTGTCTAGTTACTTACGCATGGACAAGAGATCTCAGAGTGCTGGGCTTTCAGCCTTGCTGACAAAGGCATAACGAGATCCACTGGCTGGAAGTTTAAGTTAGACAAATTCGACCTTGAAATAAGACTCAATTTCCTAGCAGTGAGGGTGATTAAATACCGGATGGAACTCCTTCCCAGGACAGGTGGTGGATTCACCATAGTTTGGAGTCTTTGGATTAGATATCTTACTCCAGCTTCTGAGAGAAATTCTATGGTCTGTGTGCGGGGCAAAAGAAGGTGTCAGGCTGTACGGTGCTGGTGGTCCCCTCTGGTCTTGAAATCTGTGAATCGACGAGTCTCCCTCTTCATCCACTTCCTTCGTGGGCTATGGGGAGAACTGCATTGCCCTCGGCTCATCACACTTGCAGCTCTGCATTAAGATAATGCCTGGAATCAAATCTCATGTTTCCGGGCTGCAGGGGTCAGGAAGGAATTTTTGCACAATTGACCAGATGTGGGTTTTTTTCACCTTCCCCTGAAGTATCAGAGATTAGCCACAGCTGGAGACAGGACACTGGATGGGATGGACTAGTGCTTTGAGGTGGTACAGAGAATCCTCTTTCTTAAATGCCAGTTGTGGGGCTTGCCCACATGCTCAGGGTCTAGTTGATCACCAGAACTGACGTCACAAAGGAATTGTTCCCCAGGTCAGATTGGCAGGGTCCTTGGGGTTTTTCACCTTCCTCTGCAGCGTGGGTGTGAATTACCTGCTGGGTTCATCTGGGCATGTCTCACCTGATCAGGCACCTTGGTTTCTCCTGTTCTCTGCCTGCGGCCCACAACAGTTTAGTCTTCTGAGGCCTGAAATGCTTTAGTGTAACTAAAGTCTTTGGGCTCAATGTAAGGGTACCCAGATTAAACTTAATGGCCTGTGCTGTACAGGAGGTCAGACTACAGGGTCTAACACCCCTTCTGGCCTTCAGCTCTATGTAACTATGAAACTTAAGACAATCAAACATCTGTCAACATCTCCCCATTGATCTGTGTTTGCTTTCGGCTTTGGTTTGGTATCTTGGAGCAAATGCAACGGGCTGTCCTTCCTGTGTAAGGACCTCTAGACCTTCAAAAAATGCATCTGCTGAGAGTAAGCGCTGGGTAGGAAAGAGTTTGCCCGTCCCATGAGAATTTTTGAGATTTCAAAATTGCCCATCCTGAATCAGAACAAAAAGTTGAAATCGCAACAATTGTCATAGAAAATGACAAACATTTTGGTCTGGGTCAGTCAAACGGTTTCATTTTGATAATTTGACAATGTGTTTTGAATTCAGCCTTCTAAACATTTTTTAAAAATAAATTAACTTCAATTTAAAAACAAGCGGGGGGCGGGGTGTTGGGGGAAGGGGCAGCGCGGGGGCAGGGCCTCGGGGGAAGAGGTGACATGGGGACAGAGCCTCGGGGAGAAGGGACAGTGTGAGGGCAGAGGCTCAGGGAGAAGGGGCGGTGCAGGGGGGCAGGGCCGTGGTTCAGGTGCTGGTGGCCCCCATTTTTAGGGAGATTTCGCTGCTCCTGGATGGTGCTTTTCTCATGGGAATGACTACAATTCGCAGCCATGGAATTGCTCTTGCCAATTAATAAAACTATCACTGGGCAGTCTCGCTCACACACGCAGTCTCTCTGGGTCTCCTTTCCCACCATGGATTTCAATGGCGACGAGGGATCCATCACTGACACAACAAGCAGCCCCTCTAGAGACCTAGTACATGATCGTCTGTTGCCTGACACATTGCATCAGTCTTTACACCAACACACAGTCTGAGTGGTGACATTTTACATCCACTTTAAACAGGTGTAAAGGAAACACCGGGTGCTGGCTGAAGTAACCAGCACAGATCTGGGAGGGAGGAGCACAGGTTGCAGGAAGGGTTTGGAGGAGGGCCCAGGCAGTCGGTCTGTGTGCACATGGCTGGAATGTCAGCCCCAGCTGCAGCACCTCTGTACATAGTTCTCTTGATAAAGAGCCAGTTTAGTTGTACCAGCACGGCGTCCTTTCATGTTATTACCCAGAATGCAGTACATGAAACGTGGCCAAAGGAGGATCAGGCTTTGTGCAGTGTTTGTAGGCACTGAGGCATTTCCAGAGCATTGGGTCTGTGTAGGCTACCGAGCCGTGTTTCTGAAATCCTGTGGGGCAGAAACGCTGTCGGCCGAGTCCTGCCGTGGGGCTCAGCCCCTATTGCTGAGCGTCTGCGCCAATGAGAAATGATCCCTGGGGGCAGCTCTAGCTCTGGTCAGCGCAGACAGGTCTCCATCGTGTCCCGCATTGTCTGCTGCAATGTGACCCCCCACAGGTTGCCCCCCACAGAGCAGCAAGCCCGTTTTTTTGTGCTGCATTCCCCGCTTCGGAGAAGCCTCCTTTCCTCCATGCCAGAGAGGAACTTTGGCCCACACGGCACCCGGCCTCTGCCTGTCATCGCACTGGATTCCTTGGAGCTGATGGCCACAGCCTGTCTGCTTCGTGTCCTGTCATGCCACGGCTGCCCTTGTTGCCAGGGCACTGGAAAGCCGTGAGGGCGCTGTAAGGGTGAGCCCGAGGGCAGGTTCCTGCCTGTGCCCCTCACCCAGGCTGGATCTGACTGAGTCAATGAGCGAGGGCCCCAGCTGTGATTCCTACTGGCAGTGGGTTTTAGTGGTAAGGTTTCCCTGTGGCTTATTATAAATCCGGAGGCCCATGTGCTCCAGCACTCTCTGCTCTCTGCTGGGGGAAGCTGCACTAATCTGGATTCTTGCTACATTCCCAGCTGTGGCCTTGGGAAAGGCCTGTAGAGCGGAATAGGGACGAAATCAACCGGGCTCTGTAGCAACGTGAAGGGCATCTATTAAATTCACTCTCCAGCCCTAGGGAAAGTCCTCAGCAGGGAGATCCTTTGCACAGGGTTGTTTTTAAAGCTGTCTTCGGGGATCGTCTGGCAGGGATAGAATCCCGTGAATTCTGTCGGATGGTTCCCATCCTCTGCGGAGCCTACGACACTTTCCCCCTCACTCTCCGCCATGCACATGGGCAGATACAGAGGGTGTGTTTGTGGAGGGGAGTTAAGGAAGCCCGGCCCATGAGCTCGCCTCCTGAAGGGGCTACAGTGCCATGGACAGCAGTCTAGTCCTGTTGTGGAGTCCCATGATGCATTGCAGCAGGTCAGGCATAGGGAGTGTGTGGTGCGGTGTGTTATCAGCTATGTCCCATCAGGGAGCCCAGACCGTAGGGGAGAACGGGGGAGGGTACGAACTATAACTCCCAGGGGGCACCATGGCTTCTCAGGCGGATGCAGAGATCAGCCTTGACGAGACATGAAACATTTTGTTTCAGTTGTCACAACACAAGATTTCAGCCCAAATCGTGAAAAAAATTGTCTCCGTAAAACATGTCAATGAAACTTCATTTCCTGACGGGAAAAGATTTAATTTGAAATTTGTAGTCAACCGACCCGATTTCATCTCAGCCACTGAAAATCGCTTTGTAACCGTCCTTCGAGTGCCCAACGCAACACAACGGGTGTCACCTCACGCAAAGGCATTTTCCTTTCTAGTAGGAGCCGCGGTGAACGCACACACAGCTATGTTGATCTTAAGAGGGCACTTCCTCCGCTGATGCGAATGGAGAACCTTTTCTGCACCCATAGTGACTTGCTGAGCCTGCCTTCTATTTCCAAGGAGGATGAAGAGAATTTCCCCAGCAAAACAACTTGTAACTTAACACGTAAGCAACTTGTTTGTTCACAAATATCCCGACAACTTTGTATGTTGCAAAAGGAAACAGGGCGAGAGGGGAGGGAACTTGAAAAGCAAATGAACTTATGTTTTATGCTAACAGAGTACAAAAGTTCATCTTTAATGGGAGGGCAACCCAGAATGCTGAGAGCTCTGCTCTGACACACATATCGAGCTCAAATGCCTTTGAAGTATCTTCTGATTTTTCATTCTGCCTGAAGTAACATTAGATTTATGCAGCAGATGGGGAATAGTCCCTCGTTACGTGGCTCTCTTCTCCAGCACTGACTCCGAGATAAGGCAGCCCGCCTCGTCTGCACACTTTAGAAGAACTCTTAGACAGACTTGTGGTCTTCAGGGGCCTGAGTCTGTCGTTTGCATATTTTTTTTCTGTTTCGCTTTAAAATTACTCTTGAGAAGTCCAACATGTTGTGAGCATCTTCAAAGGAGAAGGGGGGGGGGGATTTGTCTGTGGAGCAAAAGGTGAATCATTTGAATTCGTTTGAAAACAACTTGGCTTGTGTTTGCGGGAAGAACTGGAGGAGGCATGAGACAGAAAAGCCTCTCCGTGACCTCCTTCAAACAAACCAGCTTTGAAGAAATCATTGAAATGCTTTGTGTGCAAACTTTGTAACTGCAAACCCCACCTGGAGCTGAGCTCCCCAACCTCTTGGGGGACCGGGACGCTCCCTGAAGGGCCTGCGGAGGGAGGAAAGCATTACCGGAGTGAGCTGAAATTAACGAGAGGGGCAGCGCGTAGCGGAGATCAAGGGGATCTAAGAGACTGGCAGATTCGGTTAGCAGCTCTGGTGGCCATGTGGTAGGCTGCCTGCAAGGAGGGGACCCCGGCTCACAACAGGGGACTCCTGGCTGAGAAGGGCTGACAAGGGCAAGTGGAAGAGAAGCCGACCCAGAGACTGACCCTTTGTTCGCAGCTTCCTTCCATCCACCTTGGGAACTTTATCGGCCTCGTCACCCGCAGTACAGGCAAGTAAACGGCACTGACCTCCTCGCTGCACAGGGGCAGGGAAGGGAAGTGGCCAGCCCAGGACCTGGTGTTGTGTGTGTAGCAGAGCCGGGGAGAGAATGCGGCTCTCCCAGCTCTCAGGTGTGGCACAGCCCAGTAACCCCATCCATCCTCTCCCAAGGCCTCTGACCCTCTCCAGACGGCCCCCTGCGATTTCAGCAACCTCCCATCTGCTGCCTCCTGCGGCCATGGTTCTTTGGCTGCTGCATGCACTTGGTCACACCTGAACATTGGCCCTGCCACACGGACATGCCAGGTACTGCGCCCTCCCCGCCCACCTGGCATGGCAGCATGGGAGCAGCGACTAGAACCCGGGAGGACTGTGATTCCAATAGGGGGCGGTCTCCAGGGAAGTACAAACTGAGCGAAGTGTCGCTTTTCTGAGAGGGGGCCTGCACGTTTCTGGGGCAAGGTCAGATCCCTGGCTGGGAATCCCGATTCCTCTTGGGGCTTTGCTTGTCCCGAGGCTCCATTCAGATTGAAGCTGACGGGTTCAGCAGGAGGAGGAACAAAGCCCAGCGGTGCGCTCTGTCACCAGGAAGGCTGGTGTGTAACATTGCAAATTAACTGCAGTAATTGAAGTTGTGCAAACATAATTTATCCTGGTAGGATTCACGGCTGCCGCAGACTGCCCTGGATTTGAGCTTTGATGTTTTCCCTGTTGGCCAGATGTGGAACATTTATTCTTTATACTCCCACTTAAAGCCATTCTTTTCCAGACAACTTTGCGTTATTCTTTCAGACTGCATGAAAGTTTCCCTGCAATTTGCTGTGCCTGGGGTCATTGATCTCCTTAGACCTTGACTAGTGAGCTCAGAAGCGATTGGCTCTGCCTGTCAGCATACTGCCCAGATCCAGGGAAACGAACTCAGCACAAGCCACGGATAAGCCTGACTCACTTCTGGCTGTCCCCTGGCATGCAGAATGAGGTTACACAGCGTACACGGCTATAAACTCGGGATTCACAGCTGCCCACCCCAGAGAGGAAGAATGGGCCAGTGGTTAGGGCAGCAGCCTGCGAATTGGGAGAGTTGGATTCAATTTGCTGTGTGACCTTGGGAAGTTACTGGGGCCTGGATCCACAAAGGGACAGAGGTGTCTATGTATGGACTCTGCTGAACAGCACAAGGTGGAAGACAGATCCTGGGGAAAGGCTGCAGATTACGTGA
The DNA here is from genome assembly GCF_013100865.1 of Trachemys scripta elegans. Classification (NCBI taxonomy): domain Eukaryota; kingdom Metazoa; phylum Chordata; order Testudines; family Emydidae; genus Trachemys; species Trachemys scripta. Next base: position 18,782,840 of record NC_048316.1, read on the forward strand.
CGCACAATTGTGCATCACCACCAATGGACTCTTGTACTCAAGGTTTCATCTCAGCCAGCAGAGGGCAGCATCCCAGTACTTGTATTTCCCCTCCAAGGTACAGCCAGCGCATCCACCCTAGGCGCCCAGCTCTTCAGCCAGGTGGAGACACCTGGCAATCCCCATCCTGTCTAGGGTGTTTCCAGGCTGCACAGTGCCCTGACTGTACGGTGACCTCCCCGGCAAAAGAGAGTCTGCCTCAGCAGGCCTGCGTCACTTCTCTCCTCCGAGACAGTGCACGGTGTAATTTCTCACCATTAAGTTAGCACACAGCTCACGTAAGCAAGCACATGTATTCTTAAGGTGAAAGCATTACAGAGAAAACACGTCAAAGCAATAAAAGACATGCAGGCTAATAAGCTTTTCGGAGATCACCCCAACTCCAGCAAGGGCTCTGGCCAGCGAACAGGCCTTCAAGCCCCACCCAGGGTCACAAGTTCATAACAGCTTCGGCTCAGCAGGTGCCCCCTGTCGTATGGGGCCTCGGCAGCCCAGTCCTGCCAACCCTTCTCTACGGATTGGTGCTTCCCTTGGACCAGAGGGCCTGTCTGTTTGCTGGAGCAGAAAGCAGGCCCTGAGTCAGTGTTAGCTCAATCTATGTATCCAAAAGGCCTTTCTTTGTCTGCTGCGCTCTGGAGAATCCAGTTTGAACCAGCAGAGGTGAGCGTCTGCAGGTGTTGGTTCTTTGCTAGAGATGTTACAATCTGAGTGAATTCGCCCACGTAACCCTGCAGTTCCCAGTCCTGGAGGAACTGTAGCTACCCATGGAGATACATACAGTCCCTGGCCCACAAGCGTATGTCAACCCATCTGTAGTGAGGTGGTGTGGTGCCCCTCCGTCCCGCATAGGGCCGAACTTCCCCTAGCCCCAACGTGGGCGGAGCCACCGGGTCCGGCACCCGCCCCTCCGAGGTCATGGCCCCGACCCGGAAGTATAAAAGCCCGCCTGCAGAGCTCAGTGGAGCCCAGGCCGGCAAAGAGAACAGACATCCCTGGCCGAGCTCCCGCTTGGGAGACAGCCGCAGGCCGCGAGCCGCCTGCTACCCCCCCGCGCCGGTCAAGCCTGCCCTGGGCCCGCTACCCCAAGGAGGAGCCAAGCCTGCCCCAGACCAGCTACCCCGAGGAGGACTGGCCAAGCCTGCCCTGGACCAGCTACCCTGAGGAGGACTGGCCAAGCCTGCCCTGGACCAGCTACCCCGAGGAGGACTGGCCAAGCCTGCCCCGGGCCAGCCATCCTGGTGGAGAGCTGCCAGACCTGCCCCCAAGCCCCGCACCAGAGGAACCGATGCTGCTGGACTGGCCCGAACCCGGCGTCACCAACGAGGTAGGCCCCGAGGGGGAACACGGAAGTAGCCCGGGGGTAGCCGACCCCGGTCCGGCTGCAGAGACATGTGAGCCGATGTCAGTGTGTTTCGGTCAGGACACCCCACTGACCAGCAGCGGCAGTAACCGCTGCTAGGGCCCCGGGCTGGAACGCAGTGGAGTGGGTGGGCCTGCGTCCCCCCCTGACACCTCCCGCTCACGGGTGGCAGGCTTCCCCCTCACCCAACGCTCAGGTAGGAACTGGGCCTCCCAAGTGTATTGTTGCTCAGCCCCCGCACCAGAGGGCCTGAGCGGTGACTGTTTGTGCCCCGCCCTGACCCAGGGCCTGGGCCTACTTTAAACTGTTGATTGCTGCTCAGCCCCTGCACCAAAAGGCCTGAGCTAGCGGAGTGTTTGCTCAGCCCTGCCCGAGGGCCTGAGCTCCCTGAGCTGTGGGTCGCTCAGCCCCTGCGTAAAGGGGCCTGAGCTTTGACTGTCTGTGCTGTAGTGAGTCGGTGTGGCGCCCCTCTGTCCCGGAGGGTAGGGCCCCGGCGCGAACCTACTACACCGTCATTGAAAACAATGGCCTCCAAAGAAAGGGAACTGAATTCTGTACGGCTTGTCTAGGATATTGCAGGCAATTGCCATACGGGCAGGCAGTTCTCCGCATGCCCAGAGCCTCTCCCCGCTGCTGGAGTGGCTGAGAACTCCGCCAGGTCCCAGACTATTGCAGATCATGCTCACTGCAGCCGGTTGGAAAATGCCAATTCATCAGAAGCGAAACTTTTTGCGGGGACATCCCCAGAGTCAGCGAAGCTTCGTCGGGAAGGTTTCTCAGGCGAAGGTTGGAATTTCTAGTCGTAACCAGAGACAGCCCAGCCTGCCTTAGAATGGTCAATAGCCCAGAGTTTAGGGCACTCTTCTAGGACGTAAGGGACCCAGGGTCAAGTCTCTGGTCTGACTCTGGCAGAGCAGAGACTTGAACCTGGGTCTCCTACATTGCAGGAGAGTACCCAGAACAGCAGCAATTGGCCTTCCTGTGGGGGGGCTGGGCTCTCCTAATCCCTCTCACCCACACCTCTCCTCCCTGCAAAAAAACTTCAAAGAGTCTCAGTTTTGTCCCAATGCAAAATGGGAACATTTGTAACATCTTGGAAAGTTTCATGGGCTGGGAAACCTGTTTGCTGCCCGGCTCTATTCGTGACCCGGGTGAGCCCAAGGGACATCAGTGGCCAGTTGCTCCTGGATTGAAGAGACACTACAGCCTCACTCACTGCCCTACAGATGGGATCATGGGCCAGCCCTGCAGCTCCAGACATAGTTTCCTGGGAGAGGCCCAACTTCTGCTTGTGTACGAATAGCCTGCCCCTCCCCACAGGCTTCAATCAGCCCAGCTGGGCAGGGTGGGACCATGTGACGTGCGTATCAGGAAGGCCATGGGAACATAGGCATCTTTATTAGAAACACAGCTGGGGGAAGAGCTGGGTATGTTTCCAGTGGAGTCCCATGGGGATCAGTGCTTGGCCCTGCGCCATTCAACGCTTTGCTCAATGACCTGGAAGAAAACATAAAATCGTCACTGATAAAGTTTGCAGATGACGTAAAAATTGGGGGAGTGGCAACTAGCGAAGAGGACAGGTCACTGGTACAGAGTGTGACCAGGTGCACCAGGCCCTTGGAAGCCTCCTGCTGGAGGCCTCATGGTCCTACCACACCCTGCCCCAGGAAAGGAGGAGTGAAGGTGGTTCCTTTGGGCCTGCCTAGAAAGGCTACAAGGAAGCAACCAATCAGAGCCCGACAGGCTCAGATAAAAGGTGCTGTGGGGGCTGAGCGGGGCAGAGAGTGGGAGGATGGGGGCTCTGCTCTGGCCTGGCCAGCTTATGGGCTGCATTAGCTAAATCTGGGAGTGAGAGGCGCTGAGCGCTCTAGCCCTAAGATACCGGACAGAGGGGAAGAGGCCAGGGAATAGCAGCAGCAACTGAGTAAAAGAAGCAGCATGTGGTTGCTATTTATAGGGTCCCTGGTCTGGAAGCTGGAGCAGTTGGTGGGCCCGGGTGCTGGGGAAGTGGGCTAAGCCCTGAGAAGGGGACGAAGCTTGTTTAGAAGGCCAGGCAAAGGGCAGAATTTCAAAGGCTCAGGGATGGGGCTAAAGACCCTGGTAAGGGCAGACAGATCATTTGGTGAACCGGACTGAGAGATGACCTAGTGGAGAGCTGGGGCAGTGAGAACAGGTGAAGCCAGAGTCTCTCCAGGGAGAAAGCCCGGGGGCGGGTGGGGGCAGTGCTCTATAATAGGGCAAGGAAGGACTGAAAGCTAGCCCCAAAGGGGCTGAGAACTGAGCCCAGAGACAGGGCTGAAGACACTAACAAGGGCACAGCCATCGTTCTTGTTGGGCCTTTCTTACCCCTGAAAGGGTTTGTCCATTTTAAACTGGGTGACTTGGCAGGAGGCTGAGCCACTGAAGACCCACCTAGTGAGGCCAACAACCTACAGGGGGCGCCAGAAGCAGAAAAGATTGCAGCACCACACCCGGCCAACAGGAGGCACTGACGAGAGGCGAGTGCCCCGTCACACAGAGCGATCTGGATCATTCGGTAAACTGGTTGCATACAAACAATATGTGTTTTAACCTGGCTAAATGTGTATGTCTCAGAACAAAGAACACAGGCTGCACTTACAGGGTGGGGGACTCTATCCTGGGCAGCAGCGACGATGAAAAAGATTCAGGAGTCGTGGTGGATAATCAGCTGAACATGAGCTCGCAATGTGATGTTGTGGCCAATAGGACTAATGAGATCTGGGATGCATAAAAGGGGGACTCTTGAGTGGAACAGAGAGTTTATTTTACCTCTGAATTTGGCACTGGTGCAACCGCTGATAGAATCCTGGTGGTCTCTAATCATCTCATCTGCCATATTCCCAAAGTCACAAGTTACAATCAGACGCCTCAGGGAAGCCATATACTGCATTATAGTCTCCCCTGGTTTCTGCTCACGCTGGCGAAATCTGTAGCGATTAGCTACTACATTCACTTTTGGCACAAAAAAGTTCTTTAATGCAGTGAGTGCAGTCTCCTATTTATCATCTGCAAGGGGAAAAGTGTAAAATATACGCTGCCCTTCTGCTCCAAGGCAGTGGATTAGCAGAGCACGCTTTCTTACTTCAGAAATCTCTGTAGGACTGATTGCAAGCCTCAAACATATGGATCCAGACAGTAAAAGCAATTGGAGGCTCACCTGGGCTTTGCAGAAAGGGTGCAGGTGGGTTCAGAGGCAGAAGATCCCATCCTCGTCCCCAAAATGTTGTTTCAACCAGGCAAGGTACTAACAAGCTTCAACTGGACTTTATTTTTACAATGGAAACCTCTTTACCAAGCTGATGCTGCACCCTCTGTCACTCTCACTCAACCTTCTCAACTTCTCCCCCCTCCTTCCTGTTTCCTGTCCGTTCATACTCCCAACAGCCATTACTCCCAGTTCTAATCATACAAGCAGCATCGAAACACCACACCTGGCTCCAGTTCTGGTGCTCATGATTCAAGAAGGATGTTAATAAATTGGAGAGAGTTCAGAGAAGAGCCACGAGAATGATTAAAGGATTGGAAATCCTGCCTGGTAGTGACAGACTCAAGGAGCTCCATCTACTTAGCTTAACAAAGAGAAGGTGAAGGGGTGACTTGATCATAGTCTAGGTGCAATGTACCAAGGGTCACAGTGGATTCTCCATCACTGACCATTTTTAAATCAAGAGGGGCTGTTTTTCTGAAAGCTCTGCTCCAGGAATGATTCTGGGGCAGGTCTCTGGCCTGTGGCCAGACAGGAGATCCAACAGGATGATCCCAATGGTCCTTTCTGGTCTTGGAATCTATGACTCCATGAATCTTGGCCTTGGTCACCGCTGTCCTGCACAGTCACCGAGACAGGCCCTAGGAGCTCCCAGCCGCTCCTGCTCCAAGCTGTGACCAGGGGTCACTGATAAACCATGGCTGCCTCCGCATAACAACTGGGGCTGCGCATGGAGCCATGGAGCAGCAGCTGCGAGTGGATGTGATAGGGCCGGGGGAACCTGAGGGGCTGGACTGTGGGAATGAGTCTCTGAAAATTGGGCTGAGCTCTGCACTATGGCCTCAGTGTCCCCCCAGGGCTCTGAATTCAGCAAGCAAAGGGCATTGGCAGGAGACAGGCCTCTAGGAGCCAGGCAGTTCACCAGCCTCTGGGCCCCCTGACTCAGTGTGTGACTCTGCTCGGGGGCCTTATGGAGACTGGCGGGTCTGGGGGAGGAGTGGGCTTTAGCACCTACAGACCCGGATGTGGATTTCACCTTGACTCTGGAGGTGGGACTAGGGTACCATCCGTCCGGGTTTCCCCGGACATGTCCGCTTTTTCAGTGTTACATGGCCGTCCGGGGGAGATTTCTAATCAAGTAGAAATGTCCGGGATTTCCCCCTTCCCCTCCTGCGGAGTGCGGCGCGGCTGATTGGACGCCTGGCCTGATTGAAAGCCGCTCGCAGCCACTAGGGCCTCTAGCAGCCAGAGTCCCTCCCCCGCTCCCTCTTCCCCCACAGAGCAGTGGCAGTGTTTGATTCCACGTGGAGCCTGCATTTCTCCCTCTGCCGGGTGAGCGGGAGGAGCAGGGCAGGCGGCGGGGGGTGTGTGTGTAGAGGCTGCAGGGGCAGGGCAGGCAGGGGGTGCAGAGGCTGCAGGGCGAGTGGGGAGCAGGGGGCACAGAGGCTGCAAGGGCGGGGGGGTGCAGAGGCCGCAGGGCGAGTGGGGAGCAGGGGTCACAGAGGCTGCAGGGGCGGGGCAGGCAGGGGGTGCAGAGGCTGCAGGGCGAGTGGGGAGCAGGGGTCACAGAGGCTGCAGGGGCGGGGGGTGCAGAGGCTTCAGGGTGAGGCGGAGCAGGGCAGGCAAAGGCATAGAGGCTGCAGGGGCTGCGGGGCGAATGGGGAGCAGGGAAGCACTTAGCAACCCCCAACCAAGATCAGAGAGGGAGGGAGGAGGGGGAATGCGGGGTGCTCAGAGGAGGGGGCAGGGACTTTGGGGAAGGGGTTGGAATGGGGGCGGAGAAGGGGTGGAGTTGGGGCAGGGCCGGGGGCGGGACCGGGGCCCCGTGGAGTGTCCTCTTTTTTAAATGTTTGAATATGGTAACCCTAGGTGGGACGGTCCCCGCTGACCAAGCTCTGCTAGTCTCACAGGCTGCACCTCCCTGTGATTACCAGGGGCCATCACTCCGAACGGAGCATCTGGAGCCACGGGGCGCTGTCTCTGCGAACAGCCGCCTTTCCAAGGCCGTGTTTGGCGTTACGTGGGGGTGGGTGTGTAGGAGTGTGTGTGTGGCAGGGGAGTGCGAGAGAGTTAGTGTCTGGTTGTGTGTGAGTGTGGGGTGGGCAGAAGGGTGTGTGCACCAGCCTGTGTATGCGCAGGGGTGCTGCTGTGGCTGTGGGTGTGTTGGTGTCTGACTAGCTCTGGCTGAGTGTGTGCGTGTGTGTGTGTTCCTGCAGTGCTATCACTCCATGCTCCGTCTCCTCCCACTCACGCTGGATCCATGAAGCGTTTAGCCCTTGAAAGCTCCGTGTTATGGCCCTGCACTGCGCGGTGTCTTTAGAACCTCCCTGCTCTCCGCAGGAAGCTCGTGGCTAGTCCATGAGCTGATCCGCCGGAGCGTCCCTAAGCGACTGTGACACGGTGATTGGTGCTATTAGCGGGTGGAAGAGGCCGGAGAGATTAACTGGGGACTGGCCCGGCTCGCTCAGAAATGACACCTTTTGGATGGGCTGTCAGGCTCTGCTGTGGGCTCGTTCTATTATTCCTCCCCTTGCTAGGCCTTCTCCAGTGACGGCTCTGCCAGGCCGGGTAATGGCAGAGCTGCCAATCCGGGGGAGATTAAATAAGAGCCGTTGTGAGTGGTCATTTCCCGGGGGAGTCAGAACATGCCATTTGTAGCCGGCTGATTGGCACCGCGGAGAAGGGGACTGTCGAGGAGGGGAGGAAGCAGCAGGGAAGGGCAGTTGCCCCTGAACGGGGAGAGGGTGTTAGGAGGCAGACCAGGGGGATTTCTCATAGAGGGCTCAGTGAAGAGCCCCCTGAGGGGAGCATGGACACCGGGCATGAGGGCTACGCGTGGGAGGCAGCCGGGCATCACTGTCCGGGTGGAGGTGACGAGGGGCGCACACGCCTGGACAGCGGAACACACTGGTGTGTGTGTGTGTTGAGCTAACGCTGGATGACACTGGGATGTGTGGGGCAAAGGTTTGATCCAGGGCAGCACGGGGTGGCGGGAGGCACAAGGAGTGCGGCTGTCAAGTGCTGACTAGGATGGGGCCTGCGAGGAGGTGGGGGAGGGGATCCTGTGCTGTGGATGGTGTGGGGCCCGATCCTGCACAGCCAAGCGTTACTATCATGAGTTTGTATTATTATCACAGCCTGCCGTGGACCTGGCCCCCGTTGTGCCAGGCGCTGTATAAACCAGAACGAGGAGAGAGCTGAGAACCGAAGTGTGGAGGAGAGACAGCAGATGGATACAGACACAGGTGAAGGAGCACATGGAAACCATTAGCTTGGTGTTAGCAGAGCGTGGGGTGGAGGCCTGATCCGGCATTGCAGAGTGTGGAGTAGGGTGCGATCCTGCTCTGTGAAGAGGGCAGCGGGGCCCAGGGATTGCTGAGGGCAGGGGAGCCTGATTCTGCATGGAGTGGGGGGCCCAAACCTGCATTATCAAGAGCGCTTGGGGGACATGGGGGGTTAGGGAGACACCTGCACTGCAGCATTACTGGGGCAGGGAGGGGGCTGATCCTGCCTTACTGGGCACAGGGGAGCACATTGGAACTACTTCCCCAGGGCATGGGGGAGGCTCCATCCCAGGGCTGAGATTGGATGTGTCTCTGCCCTGGCTCAGTCAGCAGCTCTCATAGGGAGTGTCTCTGCCTTGTGTAATGTGGGAGATCAGACAGAATGGTGGTGATGGTCTATGAATAAATCCTGCATGGAGGGGCCCGATCCTGCATCACCAAGACAACAGGGAAGGGCCTGATTCTGAATTGCAGAGGGAGCCCGATCCTCCATCGCTGAGACCACGGGGAGGTGCCTGAATGTAGGGATGGGCCCAATCCTACACCACAGAGACTGCAGCGAGGGACCTGATCCTACATCGCCAGGAGAGCTGCTCTGTGGCTGCCAAGTTCTTCCTTGCTGAGCAGCATGGTGAGATCTCGAGGGGGGTGTGTGGGGGGGGACACAGAACTAACTATTTGAGCCCAAGTCTCCTCTGACAGGCCTCAGTGCTTTTACCTGCCCACCTGCTGTGAGGGGGTTGGGGAATGCAGAGGGTTAGACCCAACACTTGGCCTTACTTGTGCTTCATTTGCATTTACAAGGGCGTGCACACCCCCTACTGTCTCCCTGCACCATCCTCCCCATGCCCACACACTTCCTGCTACAGGGGCCCTGCAGGATCTAGGCTGACGGGGACCATCATCTTGGTCCTCGGGTGCAGCTTCCAGGAGTGGGGTTTTGGCAGGAGGAGGGGGTGGCCATGATTCGCTGGGTGATGTCTCAAAGCACTTTCCGTCCTGCAGATGAAGGTGGCGGGATAGGTGCAAGGGAGTTATTGCTGTTACTGCTCTTTGCCCAAAAAGCCCCAATCTCACAATTGAGGAAGAGGCCATGGGGGTTAAAAAAAATACCACCCTGGTTTAGTGGGGAAGTGAAGACAGCTATAAAAATAAAAATATACAATAAATGGAGGAAATAGAAAATTGATAGTAATGAATATAAGTCAGAAGATAGGAGTTGTAGAACATTAATAAGGGAAGCAAAGGGACACAAGGAGAAATCTATGGCCAAGCAGAGTTAAGGACAATAAGGAGTTTTTAAAAATATATTATGAACAAAAATCCTGGCAATGGAACTGGTCCATTACTAGATGGAAAGGGTAGAATTTTCAGTACTTATCAATAATAATGCAGGAAAGGCAGAAGTGTTCAAAAAGTGTTTCTGTTCTGTATTTAGGGGAAAAAACAGATGACATAGTCTCATCATATGGTGATGATAGCACTTCTTACATTCCACTAGTGTCTCTGGATGGTAAACAGCAGCTACTAAAGTTAGACATTGTAAAATCAGCAGATCCAGATAACTTGCATCCAAGTGTTTTAAAAGAGCTGTCTGATGAGCTTGTTGGACTGGTAATGTCCAATAAATCTTGGTGCACTGGGGAAGTTCCAGAAGACGGCAAGAAAGCGAATGTTGGGCCAATTTTTTAAAAGGGTAAATGGGATGACCTGGGTAATTATAGGCCTTTCAGCCTGACATTGATCCTGGGCAAGATAATGGAATGGCTGGTAAGGGTAATATAATTCATGCAAATAACCTGGGATTATGGAAAATAGATCTTATCAAACTAACTCCATAGCTTTTTTTGATGAGATTACAAATTTGGTTGATAAAGGTAATAGCGTTGACGTACTATACTTAGACGTCTGTAAGATGTTTGACTTCATACCACACAATATTTTGATTACAAAAATAGACTGATCTCAAATTAACACGGCCCACATTAAATGGATTAAAAACTGGCTAACTGATAGCTCTCAAAATGTAACTGGGATCATCATCGATCAGGTCTGTTTCCAGTGGGGTCTCGATTTTTGGCCCTGCACGATTTAATATTTTTATCAATGACCTCGAAGAAAACATAAAATCATCCCTCAAAAAGTTTGCTGACGACTGTCAAGCTGGCTGGAGTGACTCACAAACGTGGGTGCCAGCCGCAGGGCAGACTTTGGGGCAGGCCTGTGGCTGGCGTTCTACAGGAGACCTGACTAGACGATCCCAGTGGTCCCTTCTAGCCTTGGAACTGATGAAATGCGGAGAGATGCTGAGCACCTGCAATGGACCAGTGAGTCTTGGCTTTGCTGGTTCTTTACTATGAATGGAGGGGGTGGTGCTGGGCAGAGATCTGTTCCCGGAGAATTGTTGGGGAGCCCTGTGGGCTCTTTGATCTGAGAGGCGAGGGAGCTGGGGGGGGGGGCTGACTGAGCCGGAGGGGCCCCAATGGGCCCAGGAGAGACCAAGACCAAGGAGACATGGCCAAGGGATGCTGAGCTGGCCAGGGAGGGAGCAGTGACTTGTTTGGCGTCTACAGAGGCTCCAGGCCTTACGTGGGCCATAGCCAGCCCCAGGGGGCCTTTGGACAAATGAGGAAAATGACAGACTAGAAGGAAATTAACAGAGCAGAAAATGCCAAATGATGTAGAAATAATTCCCTAGTTTAAGGGAAGCTTGTTGACTGTTTAATTTCAGAGCACAACTGTTTTCCTGTTGCTAAATTACAATATCAAAGTGAGGGGCCCAGCGGGACCCCGTGGGCCAATGGGAAATTGACATGCAAAATACGGGGCTTTCCCACACATAATGAAGCCATCGAGGAGGTGAGTACAAGCCAGCATCCCCACGCCCCACTGGGATGCCCCATGTGGGAGGGGCACAGGGGAACAGGGCAGGGCCAGGATTCTGGCTGTGCCTGGGCGGATATTCAGACAAATAAAACTATGAAAAGTTGCCAAGTCATCCTCCTACCCCGAGTGGAATGGATGGAATGGAAACCCCGCCCACCCCACAGCTCCTATCCCCAAATCTGACCCGTTGGAGCCTCCTGATTTGTGGGTGCAGGGCTTGGCCGTCCAGGGGTGACGCCGTGCGGACAAGAGCACAGATGTGGCAGGCAAGCCCGCAGTGTCGGCAGCAGACGAGGCCTGCAGGCAGCTGGCTGGTTATCTGGGGTAAGGCGCTAAGGTAGCAGGATCCGGGTAGCTTCCTCCGGGCCCTCTAGACGGAAGGGGAGCCCGTGGAGAAAGCAGCATGGAGGGGACTGGGATGGGGGCTGAGGAGATGCTGAGGAGCTGGGTGCTACAGTCTCACCCAGCAGGGCTCTCACTGCAGGGCTGAACGGACAGGGCAGGGAGGTGCTGGGAAACGGGTACCTTGCTCTGGTGGTACCATCCCACGGGGCCGTGGGGAGCCCCGGGGGGATCAGAGCCTGGGTGTGACAGCACAGATCTGAGCGGGCACAAGACTATCCAGCTGATCGCTGGGATATTTGGGCACCGTGACTACAGTCATGGGTGCGCCCAGTGCAGCAGGAGCCTCCAGTCTGGAGACGTGAGTCCGCAGAGCTCACCCAGCAACTGCCTGACTCGACCCTCAGCTGTGGCCGGGCGAGAGCTGTGGGGGTGAAGGAGCTGCTTGGGGGAGCAGAGGCCACTGCAGGGTCCCTTTTAAAAATCCTCCCCAACTGTTTGCACCTGGACCCCTGCGTTTCAGCCGTCCCATCCAGAGCAACCTCCCCAAATGCAGGGATGGAGCAGGTGAGCTAGTGACACTGGAGCTGGCCATGTCACTTCAAACCTCCCCAGAGCAGCATCAAAGCTGTCCTGTGTCCTGTCCCTGGGCCTCTGAAATCTGCCCTTGCCCCAGGGCCCTACTCTGAGCCGGGGCGCTGTGCTGCACACGGGGGCCAGGCTGACCCGGAGACATGGGGGCAGGACACTCCCTTCGATGTCAGAAATCCAGCAGGAAATCCCCTGTTGAGGAGCCCCCGAAGAGAGAAGGCAGCTTTCCCTGACAGAAGAAAAGAACTTTTCAAGGTGTCCTTTAGGCTTCACAGCACACACCGAGCTTGAGCTGCGCTCGGCCCCCCAGAGAAAATCACCAGGCTGTATTTTTTCTTTCCTTACACATAAATGGGCTGGAGCTACCCACGCCCTCTGCTCCAGGAGAGGCAGCGGAGCTTTCACACGCCCAGTCCTCGGAAAATCCTCCAGCACAGGGGGAGACGTGCACTGGAGCCAATGCAGAGTAGTGTCAAGTGCAACACAGTGCCACACATCCCACACAGCAATGAGCAACACAGCGCCACACAGTGCAACACAGCGCCATGCCTCCCAGCACACGAGGTGCCACGCAGTGCAACACAGCGCCATGCCTCCCAGCACATGCAGTTCAACACAGTGCCATGCCACCCAGCACACGCAGTGCCATGCAGTGCAACACAGCACCACACAGTGCAACACAGCGCCATGCCTCCCAGCACACGCAGTGCCATGCAATGCAACACAGCACCACACAGTGCAACACAGCACCATGCCTCATAGCACACGCAGTGCCATGCAATGCAACACAGCACCACACAGTGCAACACAGCGCCATGCCTCCCAGCACACGAAGTGCCATGCAGTGCAACACAGCACCACACAGTGCAACACAGCACCATGCCTCACAGCACACGCAGTGCCATGCAATGCAACACAGCACCATGCCTCCCAGCACACGCAGTTCAACACAGCGGCATGCCACTCAGCACACGCAGTGCTATGGAGTGCAACACAGCACCACCCGGTGCAACACAGCACCATGCCACTGAGCACACGCAGTGCAACACTGGAAGCTCAGCACCAGACAGTGAAGCATAGCACCATCTCACCCAGTACACACAGTGCCACACAGTGCAACGCAGCAAGCTCAGCACTATGCAGTGCAACACAGCACCATGCAGTGCAATTAAGCGCCATGCCACCCAGCATGCGCAGTGCCATGCAGTGAAAATCAGCACCATGCCACCCAGCACATGCCATGCAGCACATAAAGCTCAGCACCATGCAGTGAAGCACAGAATCATGCAGTGCAACACAGCAAGCCCAGCATTATCCAGTGCAACATAGCACCATGCTACCCAGCAAATGCAGCGCCATGCAGTGCAACACAGCACCATGCCACCCAGCACACACGGTGCCATGCAGGGAAACTCAGCAAGCTCAGTATTATGCAGTGCAACACAGCACCAGGCCACCCAGCACTTGCAGTGCAACACAGCAAGCTCAGTGCCATGCAGTGCAACACTGCGCCATGCTACCCAGCAAATGCAGTGCCATGCAGTGCAGCACAGCACCATGCCTCCCATAGAGTACTCATAGGGTACTCGGAGCTAGGGTTAGGGTTGTTATGGGTAGGGCGCCCCACTCATTGGGTATTTTTGGGTGGTTGACAACAAGAAATAATTTAATTCTTACAACCGAGCAGCAGAGGCGTCTGAACAGTGCAGGGGACTCTCCGAGTCCAGTCAATTGCACCACACATCGTTTTGAATTCCTGGGCCAAGGCTGAGCTCCCCACTTGTAGCAGAGTGCAGCCCAGCAGCACTGCATCATGGCTGACCCCCCACATCACAGCCAGGTCATGGGCAGCCAGACCTACTCGTCAGAGCCAGAGGCCGGTCACGAGACAGGAGTCGGCTGGGTCAGGATACAGCGGGTAAGAGACAGGAGACGAAGTGGAGGTCAGAGGCCAGGAGTCACGCCGGGTTGAAATGCCAGGAGAGCGAGCCGGGGAAGCAGGAGCGGGTAGTAGGTAGCAGGAGGTACAAGGCACACAGCCCAGAGCAGGGTGCAGCCCAGTTGTTTGGACAGTTTCCTGCTCCTGCTGAAGTAGGGTCAGTCAGTCGCTCTGGGACTCTGCCAGTCGGACCTCAGGACAGACGCTCACACTGGCTGGGCTTCACGGATAAGCTGGTGCCAGCAGACTGCCAAGTGGAGGGTTGGAGCGGGGCTGCTCCCGTGACCAGGCCTAGGTTTGAGACCCGGGCGTTGTGACACCCCTCCCTGCTGTGCAGCTCTGCGTCCTGGGCACACTGAGTAACCTGGCTGAACATGCAGCCACCACAATAGCAGTGTGAAGGGGGTCGCTCCATCCGCACTGGCAGCTGACCTGTTCTGAGGGAGCAGGGCCCCCGGGCGACAGCCGTGCTCAGCCAGGGCTTTTCCTGGCAGCACTGGGGCACCGCAGAGCTGAGAGCTTCCAAGGGTTAGGAATCGCCAGCTTAGTGCTCAGAGCGGGGGATGGGGTCTGAACTGGTCTAAGTCCCTCCCGGGTCCCTTTGCTAATGAGGGTTGTTAATAGCCTCTTTCCAGAGGGCAGGCTGCTATCCTAAGGGCTAGTGCTGCCTGGCTGGCGGCTGGGAGGACGGGGAGGAGCCAGCTCCAGGGATCCCAGCTTTCTCAGAACCTTGCTGATCAGTCTTGGGACTGGGCCCAACACGGCATTGATCCCAATTATGCACCAGTTCCTTCCAGCCATGGGCCAAGGGGAGAGGTCCATGCTGACCCGATAAGATGAATCGGCAGCATCTGAGACCAGGAAGCACCAGGTATTGTGGTTGCTCTGTGGGTTCCTGCCAGGCTGGGTGGAAGGAGCACTAGTTCTAGGACACCGTCCAAGACACACTAATCTTCTTGTTTGCGTTTGAACCATTCTATAGAATGAACGTTCTTTCACTTGGTTGGTATGTATCTGGCCATGGCTCTGGTAGCCAATGGAGTAGTGTTGTGATAATTGGGCCTACAACTTTACCCTGATTGTGAGTTTATCTGTAAGAAGTGAGTGAAAGTTCATAAGATGTCACAATCATAACAAGTGGATGGGGGGGAATAGATGCAAGAAAACCAGAGAAAGAAGCTGGATTAGTCTAAACCAGAAAGGCCACATTGACATAATCCCAAGACTGTTGGAATGAAAATTATGCTTGTTAAAAATAGATAATGTAGAGCTCAAAATTAATGAACCAAAACTGGTGTGTCGTATATTATACCTAACGGGTGGACAAAATAACAATGGGCTGTTCCACCTGCCACTCCCTTTGTGGGTCCTTAAGGAGAAAGACTTGGGGGGAAGAGACGGAAAGAACAGACTGGAGCAAGCTTCACCATCCTGGCTGCCACCCCATCATCTCCGGGAACCCTGGACCTCCTCCGTCCTAATCCTGAGAGACGTCCTGACCAGACTGGGCCAGCGAGGGCTCCAGACGACATTGCCACCTCAACCTGCTCCAGGTGAAGCCCAAACACCACCTGGGGTGAAACAGGATTGGACTTTAACAGCAGCAGCTCCAGCCCATCTCAACTATCTTTCTCTTTCCCCCAAAGGACAGTATAACAGGGCGCACGCCATGCCCCTCCGGCTCGGCCCTTCTCCCCCTCTTCTCAGAGACTCAGGGACACTTCAGGCTGGTGCAACACCCGTGCTGTTTATTTGTGATCCGGGCCCCACCACCAGACAGGCTTTTTACACCAGCTTGGCCAGCAACAGACTAGGAGCCTCCCACCTCCGCCTGGGCCTGGGCCTGACCTTCCCTCCTGATCTCTGCCCCCCCTTGCTCTCACTTCCCCCCAGCCTTATAGCTCCTGCTAAGGAGGTTGGCCGGTGTGGTCAGTTACCAGGCAAGCATCAGACTATCACCCAGCCCCAATCCAATCCCCCTGGTTGGGGCTGGAGTGGCAGGAGCTGATTAAGGCCTCTCCAGCAGCACCCCGCCACAAACAGCTATCCCCAGCATTGATCCCATCCAAGAGAGGAAACTGTCAAACAAGGGGGGTTTCCTTCTAAAAACCCTCCCCAGCTAAAGGGAACAAGGGCTGTTGTTACAATGAAAGCCTGGCTTACAATTTTACCTTTCCAATGCTTTAACTGTTTCTCCTTCTTTTCTGTATCTTTAATAAAAGGTGAAAAGGCTGTTTAATGGGGTGTTTGCCATGGTACTAAGCAGGCTGAGGTCTCTGTATACTACCCAGAGCTTGTTTAACACTGGTTAATGTTGGACAGTGATTGGGTTATGTTAACACTTTTGGCCCATTTATTCCATCTAAATTAAACAAGAGGTGAGAGGGTTTTGTGTGTGGACGGGAGGGGGCTTTAGAATGACACATGGATGAGAGTCCAGGCTAGCTCTGCAGTGAAGACACAGACCAAGAGAACAACTTCCTTGGCTATGTATGTTTGCTTCTGCTTCTAGCCGTCGAGCTCAGAACCTGTGTCTCCGTAGGAAGTGAGAACTGTTTCGAGCTGTCTCGGGGAGCAGGCTCTCCCCAAGGCTCTGCAGATCTCCCGAAGGCCCCTGGGTGCCAGGGACACCGTCCCTCAGGTGATGGAGCAACGACCTTCTCACCTAATGGTTGGGGCGTAGCAGCACAGTCACGCTAGGGATGCATCTGTCACACCTGATCCTAGGGACTCTACGGCAAAGAGATGCCCTCTGGCCCACAGAGAGGCCAGGGACCCAAGGCCTGGGGGCAGGGAGCTGCACACGGAAGGGGAAAGGGAGAGGAAGATGGGTAGAAAACCAGGGGAAAGGCAAGAGGAGGGCAAGAAAAGAAGCAAAAGCAGAGTGAAAAGAAGCAAGAGCTTCACTGGGGTTTTCAATGTGTTCTCTCTCCCCGTCACACCAGAAATGTGACTGTATCGCGAAGGTGTGAGTGCGGGGGAAAGGAAGGCGCTCTCAGGCACGGCAGTGGAGGCAGCGCCTGTGTCAGAGACACCCCAGGCTGTTTGCTCTGTTGTGCCAGCAGTAGCGTGTAAAGTGCTGTCCGTGTGAGAGGAATAGCGTGTCGAGTGTTCCCCTGGGCCCTGGGATCACTGCTTCTCGCTCCCCCTCCCCTTCCCTTCCTCCTCTCAGACTGGAGTTCAAGGTAGAGCGGCGGAAAGGAGCTGGAAATGGCAGCCCGGCTCGCAGGGAGGCAGGAGAGGGGGTGCTCAGAGGGAGTGCGAGGGTCTCTGCTGCAGTGGAGAAGAGCTGGGTGTCTGGGAGCACCCCATCATTGGGGCAGATTGGTACAAGAGCAATGTGCTGGCTGCCAAGCGAATCACACTGGACCTGGGCCACCTGGCAACTCTTCTTAATGATCAGTCACGAGAAGCGCTTGGCTGTGAGGGAGGGGGCAACACCCCGAGAACATGGCCCCGCGGAGCCACCTCTATTCACGAGAGAGACTAGCGTGGGCTCACCAATCAGAGTGAGCCAGAGCCTATGAAGTCCTGTGAGGTCAGTGGAGCTAGGCTAATTTACACCAGGATCTAGCCCACTATTGCTACCCTTGGTCACCCAGGCGACTCCTGTAATACGGGGCACCGCTCTGCTAGCACTGTCTGTGCACGGGGAGTTTGTTCTTCCACAGCCGACTGTAGAGTTAAGTCTGATGAGGCAGATTAATACTGGATGTTTTCTGGCATGTTTAAGCCACCTGCATTTGCAGCTACGTTAGCTTCATAGTTAATAGCCGTGTGCCTTGAATTGCACCTAAAAAGACTGTGCACCACATGGGTGTGCAGGCAAATGAGCTTGGTAGTTAATTGCATTATCTCCTGAATTACACCTAGGGAAGGCTGGGCCACCTGCTGAAAATAAATTGTACCGTACCCAGCTGCTGACAAAATGATTGAAATACATACCCTAGAGTGATGAGAACGCTTCACGAGGAAAGCCTAAGTCTGTAAGGATAGACTAGGCCATTGTGACAATGAAAAAAGTGTGAGCAGACAGCACAGAATAAAAATATATTTACAGGGGTGTATCTGAGACTGTTCAAAACTCTATGATATTATGTTGTGCTGTCTGGGAAATGGTAGGTACTCATAATGAATGACAGAACAGTAAGTCATGTATGCAAAAGGGCAGAGTTAAGGTTACACAGGCAACTTTTGGCTTTTCCTGATTTTTAAGTGCTTGACTATACAACCTGGGTGTAATTTTCTGAGGGACTCTCTTGTGCCTTTGGCCTAGGAAATTCAGACAATTGCGAAACCTTAGAATTTTGAACTAGCAAAAGCATATAGGTACAGCCACACGGGCACACACGCACATACATGTATACACATACACATGTATGCACAGGGGAAGACCTTATCCATTGGTGTTCCCTTGTGGAAAGCCAGGCTGTTCTTCTCATCCTGCTGCTACTCCTGACCCTGTATAATATCACCAGTCCCTGCTGGTTGGTCTGTAGTAAAATCTCCATGAACCTCACACCGGCCAAACATAGAGACAGCCTAAGGACAATGACTATTCTGCACTAAGGAGCATATTTCCTGGATCTTCTAGTCTCACCTGGCATCAGTGAAGATGAACTGAAATAAAACTGGACTGAACCTGAGTGGCAGAGGAGAGCGGAAAAGAGAATAACAGGAAAGGCAACGGAACCTCTACCTCTCCTATGGCATGAGTGCTTCATGGCCCCAAAGAGACCTCCACTGTCCTTTCCCTTCGGCTGTCTCAGTGTTGCTTCAGACTGTGGCATCCGTTCCTCTGATCCATTTTACAATTGCTCTGTCTGCCTGGACTCCGTTCCTGGCTATATCCTGCCCTCCTTCTGGGTAAAATACTCTGAACCACCTGTCATGCCCTTAACATGTCCGTAAAGCACCCGTGAAGCCCAAAAAAGGTACAATGGACAAATGACACCTTTGGACTCCCCAGATTTGCTCCGTGGCTGTATTCACCGTCAGATCCACTTACCTTGCTGAGAACTTCCTCCTCCTGCCAGCCCCGCAGAGAAGGCAGCTCTACGAGAGGGAACCGGTGTCTATTGGAGCTCTCGCTCTATCAAACAGAATTGTTAACAAGGTTCTGATTGTAGAATCAGTCTTGCTAGCCAACCCTGAACTAACCCAGCTTAATTCTCAGTCCCCAGGTTGAGTTTGTAGGCTTGGCACTTAGGAAAACCACCTATGAACTGAATAAGACAAAACCCACTCCCTGATGCCATAGGCATAGCCAGGCCAAGTCTTCATTTCCTCTGATTCGTTGCTAATGAACTCTCTTTCCCTGTACCACCGAGTGGCTCATTCACATGCTGGCCCTGACTTTGGAGAAGGCATTTATTAGTTACATACATTTGTCAATTCCGTTCCTGCCTCGAGGCTGCTTCCAAGCTGTTCCCTTCGACTGTTCATGTTGTGATTTGTCGCGTGCTCTTGTTACTGCTCTCCCATCCGATGACTGAACATTATTAAATGGGAGAATGAAGAAGAAGAAACTTTCGCCCTGACTGTGTGACTGAATCCTGAGCTGGATTTCAGGGGTATTACCACCAACACCCGCTGAGACCTGGATATGTGCAAGCAACTCCTCCTATGATTCCACCGATGGTAGCAGAGCAAACGCAAGGCTTTGCTGGCAGTCGTGTTAGTGAGGATGGTTTTCTGCCATCTGGTGCCCTCTAACACGACGTGTTAGTGTCCTCTGCAATGCCAGGGGACTGGGCCCTGTGCTTGATGAGGAGAGTCCTTTCCCATCCCCTGGTCATCTGCCCTCCCCACCTCCAGGACAGGGCCAGCCTCTCTCCTTCCCCTGCCCCTACCAGTCCTGCGAGTGCTGTCCTTTGATCTCCCAAGCAGGGATCCAGACTCCTGACCAACAGATCACTTTTCCCTTGTTACATTTACCAACGAAGGTTTCCAGCTGGAAAAGCAGCAAAAGAAGCACTAGCTTCCAGCTGAGACTATTTGAGGGAAATGCCAGCATCGGGGCTGGTGAAAGGCTGGTGCCAGGGGGTAGCTTTGGGGTACAGGCAGCCAGGGGAGACTGTGCCCTCTTCCAGCAACGGAGCAGCCGTCTGCTCTGCAGGCATCTGTGTGGAATGTGCCATGTGCCTGTGAGTGACAGATCAGCGGCAGGCGCATGGAGCTGCCCCCAGGCAGGGGATCCGGGAATGCTGGAACGGGTCAAGGAGTCTGTCAAGGCAGCAGGCGGGAGTGGACAGTTGCAGGGAGCAGCAGGCTGGGAGCAGCAGCAGGCAATGGGTGGTTAATCAGCCGTCTGCTTCCGTGACTGAACTCGGTATTTGCAGCAAAGAGCTCCAGAGAAGAGCAATCCCCTCTCTCATGAAAGAAACATCAGGGCTAATCGAATCAGGATCCATCCCGGCAGCACGCGACATGGCACTGCGCCTCATTCATATTTCATCCCGCACGCCACTTCAACAAAACCAGCCCAGGGCTGGGGGGCTGGGGCAGGGCCAGATAAGGGAGCTGCATGTGGATGCGAGCCAGACCCCCAGACAGAGGGGTGAGATGGAGGAGCACAGCCCAGGGCAGCGGAATCTGATGGCCCGGATTGTGTTTTGTGCAAACATAAGAGGTTTCTTAACTGCTTGTGCCTCTCTGTCCTCACCAGCCCCGACCCTTTCCACTGACGGCCCCTGAAAGGTTTCTCACCAGTTTGCTGTGAGTCAGCAGCACATCACTGCCTCCCATAGCAAACAATCCAGCCCCTCTTCTCACCACCCCCCTCACCCTCAGCATCTCCCAGCCAGCAATGGCTCCAACAGCTGGGAGAGTGGGGAAACGCCACGGGCATCACAGGTTCTATAGCATAGGGCGTCATGAGTTCCTTGCATCGGTCTTCGCTGCAGAGGATGTGGGGGAGACACATCTGAAGTACTGTCCCACACTGATGTGTCAGTAGAAGAGGTTTGGGAACAAGCCTCTGTATCAAATGACTGGAAGCTAGCTAAAGTAACACCAATTTTTTTTAAAAAGGCTCCAGAAGCGATCCTAGCAATTACAGCCTGGTAAGCCTAGCTTCAGGCAAATTGGTAAAAAGCTATAGTAAAGAATAAAATTATCAGACAGATCGCTAAACACGATTTAGTGGGGAAGAGTCAACATGGCTTTTGTAAAGGGAAATCATGCCTCTCCAATCTATTAGAATTCTTCGAATGGGTCGACAAGCCTGTGGATAAGGGTGAGCCAGTTGATACAGGGTACTTGGAGTTTCAGAAAGCATTTTACAAGGTCCTTCACCAGAGACTCTTAAGGAAACTAAGTAGTGATGGGATAAGAGGGAAGGTCCTCACATGGATCAGTAACTGGTTAAACGATAGAAACAAAGGGTAGGAATAAATGGTCAGTTTTCACAATGGAGAGAGGTAAGCAGCAGGGTCCCCTGAGGATCTGTACTGAGACGTGTGCTGTTCAACATATTCATTAATGATCTGGAGAAGGGAATGAACAGTGAAGTGGAAAAGTTTGCAGAGGATACAAAATTATTCAGGCTTTGGTCTTAGCTCACAGTTACAAAGGGATCTCACAAAACTGGGTGACTGGGCAACAGAATGGCAGATGAAATTCAATGTTGATGAGTGCAAAGTAATGCACATTGGAAAACATCATCCCAACTACACATATTGTGACAGACCCAGACCAGTGGGGTACAGGAGTCTGGTAGAGGGCAAATATACTGGTCACTGGATGAGTAGTTTTCTGTTCCCTGAGTGACCAGAGAAGGGGCTGCACTAGAGTAATCAGGAACCTGCTAGAACCAGTTAAGGCAGGCAGGCTAATTAGGACACCTGGAGCCAATTAAGAAGAAGCTGCTAGAATCAATTAAGGCAGGCTAATCAGGGCACCTGGGTTTTAAAAGGAGCTCACTTCAGTTTGTGGTGTGAGTGTGAGGAGCTGGGAGCAAGAAGCTGAAAGTGAGAGGGTGTGCTGCTGGAGGACTGAGGAGCACAAGTGTTATCAGACACCAGGAGGAAGGTCCTGTGGTGAGACTAAGGAAGGTGTGTGGAGGAGGCCATGGGGAAGTAGTCCAGGGAGTTGTAGCTGTCATACAGCTGTTACAGGAGGCACTATAGACAGCTGCAGTCCACAGGGCCCTGGGCTGGAACCTGGAGTAGAGGGCGGGCCTGGGTTCCCCCCAAACCTCCCAATTGACCTGGACTGTGGGTTCTTCCAGAGGGGAAGGTCTCTGGGCTGTTCCCCAACCCACTTGGTGAATCTCTGAGGCAAGAAAATCCACCAATAAGTGCAGGACCCACCAAGATAGAGGAGGAACTTTGTCACAATATTCATATATATTGTATTCTGTGTTGTAATTGAAATCAAAGTGTACATTATTTTTTATTACAAATATTTGCACTGTAAAAATNTCCCAATTGACCTGGACTGTGAGTTCTTCCAGAGGGGAAGGTCTCTGGGCTGTTCCCCAACCCACATGGTGAATCTCTGAGGCAAGAAAATCTGCCAATAAGCGCAGGACCCACCACGATAGAGGAGGAACTTTGTCACAATATATAAAGTTGGGTTTTAAATAAGCTGTCACCACCCAAGAAAGAGATCTTGGAGTCGGCGTGGGTCGTTCTCTGAAAACTTAAGTTCAATGCTCAGGAGCTGTCAAAAAGGCTAACAGACTGTTAGGGACCATTAGGAAGGGGGCAGAAAATACAACAGAAAATATCATAATGTCCCTATATAAACGCCTGGTACATCTATAGCATGTTGCATCCTGTGTCCAGTTCTGGTCACCCCATCTCAAAAAGCATGTAGTGGAACTGGAGAAGGTTCAAAGAAGGGCAACAAAGATGACCAAAGGTATAGAAGGGCTGCCATACAAGGAGAGACTAAAAAGACTGAGAGTGTTCAGCTTAGAAGAGAGATGGGTAAGAGGGAGATGGAAAAGGTCTATAAAAGCATGACTGGTGTGGAGAAAGCGAAGTTAAAGCTAGTGAGGAAATGGCCCTGTGACATGTCAGCAACGCTCTTCCACAGGCCAGGCTTCCGGCTGGAGGGCTGACAGGTTAATTATCCCAAGGTCCTCTCTGAGATACGGGCAATTATGAATTGATCGCACTCCATGGCCTGTCTCACTGGGTGTGACTCAGGCGCAGTACGGAGTGAGTGTGCTGAAGAGGACAGCTGAGGTGTCTTAAAGGCCCAGCTGCAGGCTAAGGTGACAGTGAAAGGTCAGTGGAGAGGCAGAACCTGGTCCTAGCTCAACTATTTACTGATCTCTGACACCAGGCTAAAACTGGAGTGGAGCTGCTTCCAATTTGAGTGGTGTGAATGTGATCGGGGTCTGGCCCACAGAGCGGGAACATTCCTTCTTATGGGGAGCTTCTAGCTGGGGTGGGAAGCCCCTTTACTGGGCCTTGACTGGAGACTGTTACAAGTGGCTCTCTTCCCCCCCCCCCCCTTCCAACAGGCCATAGAGGCACTACACATTGAGGTGCCTGTCCAGACCTGCTGAAAAGGACCCTTTGAACAGGGGGTTCCCAGCTGCTCCAGCCTCAGCATCTCCACGCTGGAGGTGCTGTATACAATGGTGTAGGAGCCCTGGCTGTGTGGGGGGCTCCCAGTGACTCCAGCCCCAGCCCCTTGCAGGAGGGGCATTGCAGGGAATGGTGGGGGGGGGGTAGGGGGGCTGGCCCCCCCGTCACTCCTGGGGGGGGGCTGGGGGGGATGGGGGGGGGGGGGGGGGGGGGATAGGGTGCTCTGCAGGGAGTGGGGTGGGCGTGTGTCCGTGGGCAACTCATAGCTGTGCCAGTCCCGTCCTCTCCCAGCAGGGGGCGCTGCAGGGAGCAGGACAGGAGGGCTGGCCGTGGGGGCAGTCCCGGCCTCTCCCAGCAGGGGGCGCTGCAGGGAGCAGGGCAGGAGGGCTGGCCGCGGGGGCAGTCCCGGCCTCTCCCAGCAGGGGGCGCTGCAGGGAGCAGGGCAGGAGGGCTGGCCGCGGGGGCAGTCCCGGCCTCTCCCAGCAGGGGGCGCTGCAGGGGGCAGGACAGGAGGGCTGGCTGCGGGGACAGTCCCGGCCTCTCCCAGCAGCGGGCGCTGCAGGGAGCAGGACAGGAGGGCTGGCTGTGGAACAGAGGGGAAGAGCTCAGCCAGGCTCAGCATCTCCCAGCAGGGGGCACTGTAGGAAATTTCCCAGGAGCAAACCCTGGGTTGCTGGCAGGCAGTGCAGTGCTGCTGGGGTTGCGGGGGCTGGCTGGGAGGTGTGGGGGAACCAGACCCCATGCACGCTCACTCTCTGTCCAGCAATGACGCGCAGAGCAAGTCACAGACAGGAAGGCGCCAGGATCCAGGCCCACCGTGTCGCTGCTAGGAACCAGTACAGGGAGCTTGAGGGAACTAACCTCCTTCCTTTCCCTCATCTGTGCCCCCCAGTGGGGCCTGGTTTCTGAGCCACCCTTCCAGAGTCATGCGCCTGGCAAGGACTGGGCAGAGGATGAATAGTGAAGCTCCATGAAGGGAGGAGAGGAGTCCAGGCACAATGATGAGTGAATTAGGAGACCCCGTGATCAGCTGCAGTGCTCCCGGCCTGCCCCAGGCCTGGGCGGAGGAGCCGTGTGGAGGCCTGGCGCCTGTCCCAGGGAAGGGGTCATGGAGCAAGAGGTATTGATCTGTTTGCATGTTTCCGTGACAATGTTTTCCTGCCTGGATAGCGTGAGGACTCTGTTCTCTTCTTGTCACCTCTCTGAAAGCGTACATGGCCGTGATGGCAGGCTGGGATCCCTGGGACTCAGATGGAGCCAGGCACGAAGCCACATGGGGCCGGAGCTGCTGGTGGAAGCCCTGCTCCCATAACCACCGAAGATGTTGCAGGGGGCTGGGCTAATGGGGAAGGGAGTTAAAAACTCATTGAAACTGACAAGCTCCAAGCCTCCTGCAGGGCTGGGATTTAAAGAGCCAGCCCCCTCCCCCACTCGCAGCCTGCATGGCTGTGCGTGCAGACAGCAGCTCACGCAATGGGGCTTGGCACAGCGGCACTGGGGACTTTAAAGCATCCCCGGAGCTCGGTGGCTATACGCCAGGGTTAACTCAATACACAGGGGTCTGCACTGTGTTAACCAAATGTGTTTAAAATCACAAACAGTTCAAATAGTGCCACACTGCCTGGATGGGCAGGAGGGAGGGGGGCCCTGTCATGACGGGCGTGAGAGAAGCCCCCACTACAGGAGCTCTCGCTAGAGGCCTCATTTGAGATCCTGGCCCCTTTGTGCTGGGCACTAAAGTCTGAACAGACCTGCCCCAAAGCACCAACATGCTGGTGCAAGCGCAGGGTGGTCTGTGGAGCTGAGAGTCAAACACATCCTGAATGGAGGCCAGTGCACAGGAACCACTTCCAGCCCCTGCAGTGCTGCAGCCGCTGAGCAGTGCCCGCAGGCGTCCAGTCCCCATAAGTGCTAATGTTACCCCCTGGGGCATAAGGCTGTTCTCAGGGATGTTATTCAACCAAGTTCACGCTTTACTTCTCTAGCGCACTCTGGCAGTGGTCACCCACAGTGCCCAGCTCAGGCCTCCAAGCAGGTCATGGCTTAGTTCCCCACTCCTTGCGGGGTACCCCAGTCCTAAGTCCACATAAATCAGTACCCAAAGTTCAGGTTCTTCCGCTTCTCTTCCTGAGGGTTCTAGGACACAATGGGCCTCGCCTGGGATCTTTAATGCAGGCCACTCAAAGAAAGCTCCACCCCAGTACTTCTGATCCCACTCAGCGCCCAATACTTCACCAACTTGTCTCAGCCTCGCCATGGCCTCATCTGCCACCATCTTCGTATTCCCTCAGCACAAATGAACATAACAATGCCCTGTTTGGGTCAGCTGAACCTGGGAGCTCTGGCTGAAAAGCCCGAGCTGCTTCTGGAATGATTCTCAACGGGGGGCACGTGTACCCTGGGTGGTACGCAGAGATCTTCCAGGGGGTACATCAGCTCATCTAGAGTTTTACAACGGGCTACATCAATAGCACTTGTGAAGTCAGGTACAAATGAAAATTCCATACAGACACTGACTTGTTTGTACTGCTCTATATACGAAGTACAATACTTATATTCCAATTGATTTATTTTATCATTGTATGGTAAGAGGGGGGGAAAATCAGCCAGTTTACAGTAATACTGCACTGTGACACTTTTGTAGTGTTTGATTTTGTAAGCAAATAGTTTGTGAGGTGAAATCTGAGGGTACCCCAGACAAATCCGACTCCTGAAGGGGGTCCTGCAGTCTGGAAAGCTAAGCTGAGCTAAAGAACACAATCTCCTAGCACAGAAGCAGTGTCTGAGACATTAAATGTGATTTAGCTCCTAGAGGCTGACCCAGAGCCCCACGGTTAGTGTGAGTTACACCAACACCTAATTTGGCATGTTCCTTCTGACTGTCTAGTAGAGTGAGCCTTGGCTCTACGATCTCCGAGCTCTCGTCCCAGCTCTCCCTCGAGTGAGCAGGGAATGGCAGTTACCCTCCGAGGATGAAACCTTGGCTCCCATCAAGGGCACAGAAGTCAGTGGAGAACGCCTGGGCTTACGTGTCAGTATACCTTTCGCTAGGCTGGCGTGCACTGTGTAGGGGCCTGGCTCGTTGGTTTTGCTTCCCCAAATCGCCTGACAGCTGGAAGCGTCTGTGCTATGGTGGGACTCCCTGCAGCAGGGTCAATGTCACGTCACTGTAATACATGTGTGAGAGTGGGTCACCCTGGAGTCACTGGGTGTTGGAATGTGCCACCCTCCTCTGTCCTCAGACCCCTCCCCTGGCCCTCAGGTACTGGCTGACCAGCCTGCTGCAGGCCCCAACTAATGCTGCATCTGGACAGCAGCCTGGCCTGACATCAGCACCACGGCCAGCGCTGTTCTTGGGAGAGCAGGGAAGCTAGACACAGAGAAACACCCCCCCCCAGCCTTCTTTCTTCCCATCTCCTCTAGCTGCTCCTCCCCCTGTCCCCAGCATCTGCATCCCCACCCAGCACACTCCGGGTGCAGCTCCCGGCAGGTGGATCATCATCCGCAGCCATTTGGATCTAGCACCGCTCAGTAAACAAGCTGGGCTTCTTCATGCAGCTTTATGCCAGGCAGCCCCATTGATTTCAGGGGCGCTACACTGTATTAAGCTGCAGTAGTGGGGTAGCACTCAGCCAGAGAACTCCCATTAGCCTGGATGGCATTTTGCTCACCACTCTGTTTAACTATCCCCTTGAAGCCTGAAACCTGTCTTTTTACTAGAATAATTTATCCCTCCTTTGTATGCACACGGATTGTCATCGTAGGGCTGCACGCACTGCTTTGTCATCGTAGGGCTGCACAAGGAATGTTATTGTAGGGCTGCACACACTGCTTTGTTGTCGTAGGGCTGTCCATAGGCACTGGGCTGAGTACCTTAGGGCAGAGAAGTCTATGTGCTACATTTCTGGCAGGTCTTCCCCTTAAGCAAAAGAAACCCTGTTCCTTAGGGAGGGGGCTTCCTGGGCCTACCCGTAAGGGGCGGGCCCTAGACCTATGCTTCCTGCTTCCTTCACCCTTCCCCACTCCCTGCTCAGGGAATGAGAAACCCCCCCCACACACACACAAACCTGATGAGGGCAGAGTGGGTGAGTGTATGGAGTGTGGATGGACATGCTGAGAGCAGATGGGGCCCATCCATGCTCCACACACCCTTACATAGTCCCCACACTCAGCCATGCATCACGCACTACAAGCTAGAGCACTGCAGGCTGGGACAGCTGTTCTCGAAGGGCTGCCCCATGTTACAGAGGAGGGAGGCTGTAAGTCACGTGCTAGCTCTTGGTGGAGTTCCGGGTCTAGAACTCTGAGTGGCATTTGTCCTTGTAATGACATTCCAGCCTCTTCTCCTTGCAGCAAAAGCACCTCCCGGGAACTAGGGCTGGCCTGCGTGCACCCAGCTGAAGCAAAGCTCTGAGCGTTTGTACCTATTGGGTTCTGGGTAGTGGATGGGCAGTGGTTGACCAGGAGGTCCTGTGACTTTGTGAGACCATGGATGGGGAGTGCGTAGAGAAGGAGGTGAGGGGAAAAGTGCAGCCAGAAACGTAACAGAATATTCATGAGGAGCTGGTACAGGGGCTGCAACCGGGCGCACTCCAAGTAAACGTGCGCCGGGGTCTCCCTCACGCCGCAGAAGGGGTAGGTGTCTGGGAGAGGGGTAAACCACGCCAAATACACGCCCATGCTCACGGCCCCATGAAGGAGCCACCAGCTGATATTCCCCGTGGGCCTCAGGACCAGGGTGGAGTATAGGCTGGCCCACCGGGCTCCTCACATTCTAGAGGTGGCAGGAGGTCCTGCCGCTTTGTGTCGGGGCGGGGCACGAGAGTGAGGAAGTGAAGGGTGTGAAGCACGAGTCTGTATAGGTGTTTTCCTTGGCGTGGTCTGGAAGCAGACTGGCTGCAAGTCGTGCAGCCGGCTCATGGAGAAGGGGCGGGGGGGAGGGGTGGTTGGGCCCACAGGGCAGGGGCCCGATGAAAAGGTCCGGAGGGTGGGTGGGGCCCGTCCTCATGCAGGACCCAGTTGAGGTAGGCCCAAGCAGCACTGAGCGTTTGTAGAGGGGCAGTTACCCTGCTCTTGAAAAACAAGGAGAAAAGGGAGGCTGATTGGGAAGGCAGCCACAGTTGGGGCCACGCCCAATTAGGAGATAGCTGGCCCTATAAAAGGGATGTGAGCCAGGAGCTGGGTCAGTCTCTCTCTGGCTTTGGAGAGAAACAGACCTAGCTGCCTGAAGGAGTAAAGGGTACTGTGGACAGAGCAGGCCAAGTTCAGGCCTAGCACCCACCCAGGCTGCAGCCTGACAGGAAGGCCTAGAGAGGTACTGGGCTGCAGGGAAAGGCAGCAGGTCCAAGTCCCCACTTGCCAATGGTGAGTGGCCATTACACTGCAGTCTGTCCCAGTGAACAGGAGCTAGATGGTAAGTGGCAGTAATCACTGAGGTGAGGTGGGCTTAGAGGGTTGGGAGTTCCCCTGGGAGGGGAGACCCAGAGAGTGGGGGTACTGCTGGGGGCAGAATAAGACCTGAGTTCTTTTAAAACCCCACTCTAGTTGTGGGTGTTGAGGACTTGAAAGTCTAGCCCTAGATGGCAGAAGGAGCAGGCCGGGCTTATCTGTTTTGTGGGGACCCTCCTCCCCACTTTCTCACTGTGCAAAAAAAGGCATAAGAAAGTTGAAAGTTTCAAAACATCATTGGGGTGGGGAGGGAGAGGGGCTGTGTCTGGATCTTCTTGACCAAATGACCCCAGTTTTGTACCACAAGCTCTGCCCCAGGCCCTGAACTAGCATGCCAGATTTCAAGCCAGTCTACACTATGCATGTGGTTTACAGAGCGTTTTGAAAACCAAGCTTTAAACAGAAACCTTGCTGCCACTTCAACTATGAAGGTGCTGTTACAATTTACCAAGTTTACTATTAAAAGAGCATCTTCTATGTATAAGGCAATCTACTATCCTTGGGAGACACAAGATGGCGCTGTTAAAATTGTCTTACAAGGGGCGTTTAACTGAATGTATAGGCGGTTAGATCGTGGAGAAATGCTATGTTAATTGCGGTGCAGGTCTTTTTTTTTTTTTTTTTTTAAGCTGAGCATGTCACCAGTAAAAGGTTGTTCATTGCCAAAGTCACTCAAGATTGTTTCTTTGCTGCAGTGCTGCTATTGGAGGATATACCCCCCTGGAAACCAACTTATTTCTTCATGTCAAAAAAATGACACCCGCAAACTGGGCCACTAGTACCTCTAGCAATTCATTAATATGTCAAAGGAAAGAATGCGCTTGGGAAAATGCTGGGCAATGGCTCCCTCCCCGCCTGCCAGTCCCCGTGCTGATTGTGCACGGAATGTCAGTGAACACATTGCCCTGTGTGGTGGGGGAGAGGCAGCGGTATCACTGCTGAGCTTAGGGAGGGCGCTGCTTTGTGATCCCAGCTTGACAAAGGCAGGGACAGGAGAGGTGGGATGGGAGATTCAGGGCAGCTCAGCTGCCAGGAAATTCATTCCACAATGAGGACACAGAGAAGAAAAGCCCAAGAAGGGAAATCCGCAGAGGCAGCGGGAGAAGATCAAAGTGAAAGAACTGCTTTGTGAGGGCAGGGAGTCAGCAGCCACGGCTGTCAGCACCGACGCCAGGGGACTTATCAAAAATCAGGGCGCTTTCTGCAGCCTGGAGTGAAAAATCTCTCGGCTCAGCCACATCCATCCGTCCAGCCTCTCCTCCCAGAGAGGCGGGTGCCTCTGACAGGCACTTTGCAGAGGGGAAAGAAAAAACTCCAAGCTTCCAAAAATCAATTTCCTTCCTGGCCTCCTGTGCAGTGTGTGATGGGAATTTTAAAGAGGCCTCCGCTGCCTGCTCCCTGGGGTGTTAAGCATAGGGCTCTGTTACCTGCTGAAACGACACTACTTCCCAATGCAGTGTCCTCCTCTCCATGGGGCTCCCTGGCTGCCACCATGCTGGGGGGGAAGGGTTAGGGATGGCGAAAGTGGAGGTCCCTGGCCTCAACAGCAGCTCCACCTCGGGAGAGACTGAGTAGGCTGGGGGGCGGTGGGCTCTGTGTCTGGACTGTGGTGGAAGAAAAGACGAGTGTCAGTAGGGGCCAGGGCACGTCCCTCTGGCCCTTGGGTAGAGCTGCCTCAGGTGCAGTTGTAGAGGAGACTCCACCACCAGAATGAGACAGTCAGTGACACCAGTGTCCCCACCCAGCCCCGGTCCCACAACCCAGGGACCCAGACAGCAGCGGCACTCGGAGCCAGGCCCCTCAGCAGCTCTGTTCATTGGTGCTGGTGCCCCCGATGTGCCAGCAGGTTTCCAAGAGTTCCCTGATACTCCTGACTCGGAGCTCCCAAGGCTGAGGTGGGGGGAGGGGAATACAAGGGCAGCACAGATACCAGGATCTAGCAATCTAGAGTCGCTCTCAGCAGCCCAGGAGGGACGGAGCAGGGACCTTGTGGATGAGCTCAGGCGGGTGGGCCCCTGCACAGGGGGCTGCAAAGATGCAGGTACCGAGGGGATTGTGGAGAAGCCAGCAACTGGCGCCCAAGGCTGGGAGCGTTGGTGGAGTCGGGGGGGGACTTGGCGCTCACCAAGGGATATGAACAAATAAAAAAAAAATTTTCATTTTGTCAAACAGGCATTTTCTGTGGCAAAAAGTTTCTGTCTGTCTAAGGTGGCTTCCCTGTCCACATCACGGCAGTGCCCGAGCACCTCACAGCCTTAATGGATTTCTCTCACATGCCCAGGGAGGCAGGTCTGGGCTACTGTCTCCACGGGACAGATGGGAACCATGGCCCAGAGGGACCAAGTGACTTGGCCAAGGTCACACATGGAGCAAGGATCTGAGCGCAGATTGCCCCAAGTCCAAGGCTGCACTCAACCCATGGCCCCATCCTTCCTTCTGCTGGCCTCTCTGCCTGCCTCTGGACCAGGGCCAGCTCCAGGCACCAGCCGAGCAAGCTGCTGCTTGGGGCGGCACTTGTAGGAGGCAGCGTTCCACTCAATCCTAGGGGGGGTGGTGGTGGTGGTGTGTTTGTTTGTTTGTTTGTTCTGCTCCGGCCGCCCTGTAGGGGGTGGAGGAGGGGAGCACCCTGCAGCAAGCTCGGCAGGGCAGCCCGCGTCCTTCCCTCCCAGCCAACCGGGGCGGTGCCGGGATAGGAGCTGTGTGGCAGTGCCCCGCTGAAGCCCTGGCTGCTCCCCTTCTCTCTCTCCCCCCGCTCCTTCCCCCTCCCAAAAAAGCCAGAGCCGGCCCTGCTCTGGAAATTCTTCTCCGGGCCCCACTTAATGCCCCTCCCCACCCTCCATAGCTCATTTCCTTTCAATGACTCACAAACATCCAGCTATCCAGTACTAACCACGGTGACCTACTTGCTCTCCTTGAGCCAGATGCCCCCCAGTGGCCTAGGTGCCCCCCAAATAAGACCCAGATCTTGACTTGATCTCCGTAACAGCAGGAAATCCCCACCAACACATCCACACCTTGCCCGTATGCTCTGTGACAGTGTCCGGTTCTTTCATTACAAGGTCTCAAAGTTCTGCAGGAGGGGACTTCAGGCTCAGCAAACAGGCAACTCAGGAGGGTGGACTTTAGAGAAGGAAAAGGCCCACCCAAGACCATCTACCCTGCTGCCCTGGGGCCAGGGTAGGGCTGCTCCCTGTAGCGTATGCTCCAGTGGCCTGGCTCATCCAGACTCCGGCTTCTGCTGCTGTTCCATTTAATGAGGTCTCTATGTTAGCATTTATCCAGAAAGGGGAGGTACACTCCAGGCAGCGAGCTCGCAGATTAGACTGACCGAGGAGCCTCCCTCGCTCTGGGGAGCCTATGGCACAAACCACGCAAGTAGTTTTAATTTTGTTCGCAAATTATCAAAAGGACACACAGCTGAAAAAACTCCTTTCCCCCATACAAATAACCATACTGGGGCAGGATAACAGGCCACGGCGCAGCCAGTGTGAATCACTAGATCCAGTGTCAAGTTTGAGACATTAGAGCTACTGGGAAAGCTTAGCTACTGTTTCGTTTCAAACAGTTACTATTCACCAAATGGTTACGAAAATAACAAGACAGAGCGTTGTGACAAACTGAGCGCGCAGTACGGGTGAAAGGGAGGGAAATCCGTGAGTTTTAATCATAAAAATCCACAGCTTTGTGCAGCACTGATTAATATCAGATATTTAGAAATATTTTGTTTCTATTTCCCATCATTTTCGAATATCCACCACACTTTTATTCTACTGAAAGCCACGTCAACAGCTGCAGCGAAAAGACTTTTAAATGTAAGATATTTATCTTCTTTGAACACAATTTCTATGTTGCTATTAAGAAACCAGTAAATGATTTGTACATGTGATTGCAATTTGCTAATAATAATAATTAATAACAGTACCAATAATGCATTTTCTAGTCAATGCCACTCCAGGACCGATGCATCATTTAGAAATAGTTCTGGGATGGAAAAGAATTCGTTCTTTTATTTTTCTTTCTCATAGGGACCTCATTGAATTTGTAATGCACGTTAGATTTTATGTCACAGAAGCAAAGGGCTTGATCCAAAGCCCACTGAAGTCAGTGGCAAGGCTCCCATTGATGCCAGGAGGTTGGATCAGGCCCCCATTTATTCAGCTTCACTTTTGCTGTCCCAGCATCAGAAGGTCTAACCCCCTTGACCCATCACCCCCGCAGCAGTGCCAGGTTCTTCTCCTGCCTCAGCTGAATGGCTCACTTCTTATCCAGGCACCTTTGCTGCAGAGCCTGTCCCGTGGCAGTGACAGCCCCTAGTGCAACGTTAGCCCCCCCCCCACTTTGCTTTTCAGTAGTACATGAAACTTTCTTTCCCCAAGTGCATTTGATGATGCGCATGGTTCATTCGCGCATACAAGACCCGCTGCTGCCTTCTGCACCCAGGCAGTGCTGGCTCCGTAAGTGCCCTTCTGCAGCTCACTCCTTCAAGGGATCCCATCTAGGGCAGTGCCAGGGAACCTACAGACCTAATCCCCAGAGTAAGGATTATTCATGTGTGTGAGGTTAATGGGGGCAGGGAATATTGGTTTGCCTGGTTTTAGTTTAGAGGGCACTGGGCATTTTTACTGTCTTTAGTATTTCCAGTCTATGCTCCGTTAATTGTCATAATGCCCCAGGGCACCGTGGCCAGGACACAGGGCACCTAGGTAGGGCACCGTGGCCGGGATGCAGGGCACCATGGCCACGACGCAGGGCACCTAGGCAGGGAACCGTGGCCGGGACGCAGGGCACCTAGGCAGGGCACCGTGGCTGGGACGCAGGGCACCAGGGCCAGAATGCAGGGCACATAGGTAGGGCACCGTGGCCGGGACGCAGGGCACCGTGGCCGGGATGCAGGGCACCAAGGCAGGGCACCGTGGCGGAGGCAGGGCACCTAGGCAGGGCACTGTGACCGGGACGCAGGGCACACATCATAGAATGATGTTGTTCTTGGCCTGTCGTATTTATTAACACAGGATGGGGATGGTTGCAATCGCAGCAAGACCCTACTGCTGGCTTTCCTGCCCTTTCCCCATTTCCCAGCACAGGGGAGCTTTGGGAAGGGAAGTCTCACAGCTGCCTCCAAAATAAAGGTCCAAGAGTTGGTATTAAACTAGGCCAACATGAGCCCTCGCCTGGCTGCTGTCTCCTGCTGCCTCATGCCCTGGAGTGGCCTGTTCCACTGCGGTGCCTCCGGGCTGGGAGGGAGCAAGGGGGGAAATTGGCAAACTTTAAAAACCTATTTCCTAGGAGTTATGAAATGCCCCTTTCCAGTGGGTGCAGCAGGCACAGCTCGCTGAGGCAGGGACCTCGGCCTGTCGTACCCACCCGGCTCTCTGGGGCGGGCCCTCGGCCCGTCGTACCCGCCCGGCTCTCTGGGGTCGGGCCCTTGGCCCGTCATACCCGCCCGGCTCTCGGGGGCAGGGCCCTCGGCCCGTCGTACCTGCCCGGCTCTCTCTGGGGCCGGGACCTCGGACCGTCGAACCCGCCCGGCTCTCTCTGGGGCTGGGCCCTCGGCCCGTCGAACCTGCCCAGCTCTCTCTGGGGCCGGGCCCTCAGCCCCTCGTACCCGCCCGGGTTTCTCTGGGGCAGGGCCCTCGGCCCGTCGAAACCACCCGGCTCTCTCTGGGGCCGGGCCCTCAGCCCGTCGAACCTGCCCAGCTCTCTCTGGGGCCGGGCCCTCAGCCCCTCGTACCCGCCCGGGTTTCTCTGGGGCAGGGCCCTCGGCCCGTCGAAACCACCCGGCTCTCTCTGGGGCCGGGCCCTCAGCCCGTCGAACCTGCCCAGCTCTCTCTGGGGCCGGGCCCTCAGCCCCTCGTACCCGCCCGGGTTTCTCTGGGGCAGGGCCCTCGGCCCGTCGAAACCACCCGGCTCTCTCTGGGGCAGGGCCCTCGGCCTGTCGAACCCGCCCAGCTCTCTCTGGGGTTGGGCCCTCAGCCCCTCGTACCCGCCCGGCTCTCTCTGGGGCAGGGCCCTCAGCCCGTCGAACCCGCCTGGCTCTCTGGAGTCGGGCCCTCAGCCCATTGTACCCGCCCGGCTCTCTGGGACCGGACCCTCGTACCCGCCTGGCTCTCTGGGGTCGGGCCTTCAGCCCCTCGTGCCCGCCCGGCTCTCTGGGCCCAGGCCCTCGGCCCGTCGTACCCGCCTGACTCGCTCGGGGGCAGGGCCCTCGGCCCGTCGTACCCGCCCGGCTCTCTGGGCCCAGGCCCTCGGCCCGTCGTACCCGCCCGGCACTCTGGGGCAGGGCCCTCAGCCCGTCGTTCCCGCCCGGCTCTCTCGGGCAGGACTCTTGGCCTGTCACGCCCTTCACTGCAGCTGTGTGTTAATTTCCTGCTCAGTGTTTTGAGCTGCACACCCTTTCCTTGGGCCGACAGGCCTCCACCGTAATGAGCCAGGAAGGCAGCTCCTCTAAGAAGCTAAACTTAGAAAGGGGTGTGGGGGAAATGCCAGGAGTGTAGTGAGGATCCCGGCAGAGCTCCCCGCCAGTGACCAGGGCAGAGGGGCATGTGGCCATGGGAATCTGGCAGCGGCTGCTAGAGCTCTGTGCTAGAGAACAGACGGAGTCAAGTGCGAGGTTCCACCCTGCTTCGCTGCCCTGATTCCTCTGTAAGGGCAAAGCAGCTGCTCGCTGAGACCCCGGCACTCGCTCTGCTGGTGGACAAGCCTCTAGCAGCTCTCGCAGCCCAGCTGCCAGCCCTGCAAGTTTACTCCTCCCAGCATCATGTCTCCCTCTTCCCAGCTCCCAGGCAAAGTGTCACATCAAAGACCGGAGCCTTTTGTTTATTCCCCGTTTGAAGTGCTGCTAATTTTCGGTATGCATGCAGCGGCGGTCGGCTCTCCTGTCCCAGAATGAATGCTTAGCGCATTGCTCTTAACTGACTGGAGACCTCACATTTTAATCTTTTATTCATAATCTTCTTGCAGCTAAGACACAGAAAAAACATGTAAATTCCAAACCCCTGGGAATTGAAAATTTCATAAGTGCCGCTGACCCTTCCCTGGCAGCGCAGGATGTGAGAGAGATAAAGGAATTCTAATGAGGCACCTTCCCTTTGGTTAACTGAGTTCGAGGGGCCCAGCGCTGACGGGTGCTCCACACACGCAGGGCGAGCAGCCAGGAGGCCTGGAGTCAGACCATCCCTCCAGGGCCGGGGACTGCACACTCCCTGAATACATGCTCCCTCACATGCACGCTCCCCTGCTTGCACGCTCACCCGCTCACACGTATAATCACACTCACATCCAGCTACAAGTGTGTGCACGTAGTCACCGACACATGCATACTCCCCTGCACGTTCACCTACACACAAGCCTGTTCTGCACGCTCACCCCGCTTACTGCTTGCACCCGCGTGCACACCCGCTAACCCTCCCAAAGGCAGCCAAACTTGCAGGCACACTCCTTCCCTCACACATGCGCCCGTCAACGTGCCTGCTCACATTGGCTTACACACTCACCCTGCTGCATGCCCAGCCCCACAGCCATCTACACACATGCACCATTTGCACACACTCACCAACGTCCCCCCCAGTCTCTCGCACACTCACGCTCAGCCTGACTTGCTCGCCCTCCACGTGTGATCTTTTATGCTGAACCCTTGTGTGTAGTTGTGAAGGCTGGTGGGCTCCTCTGTATTAAGTGATGAATCCTGTATGTGCAATATGATTGGCCCATTGCTGTAAAGGATGGTTTCTGGCTGGCTATCTGGCGTTAAGGCTTGTCTCTCTCGCCAAGAGAAGTTGGGCCACTAAAAGATATTCCCTCCCCCACCTTGGCTCTCTCTAGGGCGTTACGTCAAAAGGGATTATGAGGAGAAAGACGCAGGAAGCAAGTCAAAGCCTAGAGATAAGATGCCTCTGGGGTAAAACCTTCCTGGTCCTTCAGAGAACAATAACTGGGAAGAGCCTGCCTGCCTTGGGACCAACCACAGAAACAAGGCCAGGTACAATCAGATCGCATGGGGGATGCAGGCAAAGGGGTACAACACAGATGCAGCAGTGCCGTGTGAAAGCAAAGGAACTGTGGCAGGCATACCACGAGGCCAGGAAGCATGACAATCGATCCGGTGCTGCCCCACAAGCCTGCTGTTTTCACAATGAGCTGTAGGCAATACTCGGCGGAGACCCCACCAGCGTCCTGCAGATCACCATGGACACGTTGTAGGTGCCAGAGACCCCTGCTGTGAACAGAGAAGAGGAGAAGGAAGGGGACTGCAGCCATCCTGCGAGCCAGGACCTCTTCAAGACCCCACCACAGTCTAGCCAGCCCCGCCTGTTGTGCTTGGATGAGCCTGATAAAGCGACAGAGACCTTGGGTAAATGTGAGTGCATTTTTCCTTACACTGTTTACATTTAAAGATGGCGCCTGGCCCATCCCCAAGGTAACAAGAGACAGGTGTTGGGTTTTTTATTGCTTTACTCATACGAACAGAGGTAGTGAGGCAGCGAACAGAGGTAGTGTTGGCATCTGCTTTTCATTCCCCAGTTGGATGGGGAGGGGCAGAGTAGTTTATGTATACATAGGGATGGCCCTTTATCTTCCTGAGAGGACTCCATGAAACGTTCATGGAGGAACTCGGCCATACTCTGTAACTCTCCTGAAAGTTTCTAGGGACGGCAGCCTTATTGCTTCCTCCACGGTGGGACGCTTTCCCACACCACTGCGTGACAATACAGGCCTGGGCACCTTCGGGATGCCAGTAGCAGCTGTATTCTCTGTGCCTGTATGACCCTCAGGAGATATCAGCTAAAACCACCACTGCCTGTGGAACATAGTCCCAACCTCCAGCGCCATCGCCCCATAGTTGTACCTGGGTGACTCCCTCCGGCGCTGTGAATCCCAGTGATTTTCAAGGTGTGGCACTGCTCGGTGTCACCACACCCCTGTTTCTCAGTGAATCTAGCGCAAGGAATTTTCAACCCAGTAACTCCCGGGTGTCACTGCAGTGGGGATGGCCCCAACCAAAACTGCAGCGTAGACAAGGCTCCAGCAGGCTCAAGACTTTCTCATCGTGTTTTCTGGGTTAGGCGGCCTAGTGGTGAATGCCCCAGCCCCTGGCTCTACACTACAGCCTGCTCTACTGCTGCCACTCGGGAAGCTGCCCCCTCGGGGAACTGAGTCCAAAAATTACGGATGTAGACTCATCCTCAACCTGAGGGGGTTGGGAGCCTTTCGCTACTCGTCCGAGGAGAGCCTTGATCCCTGTGAACCCGAAAGCACTTCCTCCGGTTTGACTAAAGCTCAACTTCAGCTTGGTGCATGTGCCTTGCTTGGACAATTGGGCACAACGTTCTCAGCAGCTGGGAAATAACGCCAGGGTGTGGCTCTGGCCTCCGCTCCTGCACCTGCGATTGCCCGAGGCTCTCCAGTGCCGTCTGTTTCCAGACTGGGACGAAATGGGATTCTGAGCTTTCAGAGCGTGTATAGCAAGACACTGATGCCCTTTGAGGAGTTCTGTGGCTAAGAGTCACGTCTATCGTGATTTACAACATTGAAATTATTTAAGGGAAATTTCTAAGGCAACGATATCTGTGGAGCCAGCTTTTAACCAGTTTAACTGTTAGAACATCGATAGTGCTGTTTCAATCTCCTAGCCGTGTAATCTTCTCCAACACACTGCTAAGCGTAAAGCAAAGAGGGAATCTGGGGCTCCTCGGCAGGTGGGCTGATGTGTGAGCAGATAGGAATATCAGTAACGATCAGGCAGAAATTGCCCTTTGTTCACTTTAGCCACAGAGCGTGTTTGACCTCAGAAAGATTTCATAAAACTGACACAAAGAAGAGGGCTTGTGGGCACGTAAAACCAACATGGGCGATGTCACATAGAACTGCTGGGCTGTTTTAAAGTCCTGTACCACAGTGACCACGCACCTTAATAATGCTGATGGCGTGCAGGGGCTTGTACTATTAATGAAGTATCCCACCTTAGCTTGGACAGATAGCAAAGCAAATATAGTGGGATTGCCCGGTCAGTACCTAGGAACGGTACTACGCATTACTAGAGAAGGAAATCTCGTTCACCAGTGAAAGAATGATTACTTGCCTTGATGCCTGGCTATCACTTGGGACACAAACCGCCCTGGGGCCGAACTCTGTGAGGTGCTGGAGGGCACTGGCTTTGAGTTGGGCTGGGAGACTGGGTGTGACACTGCCATGAACCTTTTCACCTTTGCTTCTGTTCCATGGTGGTTTCAATACAGTAACAATAGTGTTTGCAGGCTGGGGTCCCTGGCTCTCTGCTGGGGATCTCACGGGGGGTGGGGGGATGCTGATTGCTGGGGATAGAGCTTTGGGAAACACGTCAGATTGTTACTTGGGTGCACGAGCGTCTCCATTTGGCATTATAAATATGCTGAGGGCTCTGTAGGCACTGCTGGATTGGGAGGGTCTGTCTGCTTGGCCAGCTGGTCCCCCACAGCAGGACTGATTTCAGGAGACCCATCTACAACCCCTGGTTTGTTTCTAAGCAAGTAGACAACATACCTGGCCTGTGTGTCACTCTTTGGACTCCCCTAACCTTGAGCCCATGCAGCAAAACATCTGTTCCCGTCTGATTAATTGCCCTGCCCTTCCCGCTGCTGCTCCCCAGGGAGCCCAGAGATGTCCTGACAACACAGGTACATGGGAGCACGGGTGACCTGAACCTGCCAGGCCCACCTGAACGTACAGTCACCCGGCCCCTTTGCCCTGCGGCCTGGCTGGCCCCTTCCCTGCAAGAACATTGGATAATCTGAAAAATCAACTGTCTCTTCTGGCTTCAGCGCCCAGTGGGGCCATGCTAGCTGGGAGATAAAAACACACCAGGAGCAGCCCCTCGGCCTCTGGTGGGCTAGCCCTGGCAGGATTGTTTTTCTCAGGAGTCACAGGGAAGGGGGAAGGGAGAATCATAATGTTACAAAATTGGAAACTCAGGTCCCTTGTGACAAGTGGGGATGGGGGGGGGGGGGCATTTATCTAGTGGATGGCTATTAGCATGGACACATTTGTTTAATTCTCAAATGTTAATAATACTGCACCTGTGCAGTGGGCTCTGAATAGTATCCCCATATAACCCCATGGATACGTCACCCTGCGCGTTGCACGCTTAGCTGTCAGCCAGGTACAGTCTCTAACACACGTAAACTCCCCTGGGGTAGGTACTTGCTTTTGGATTGAACGCCTATGGCGAAACCCCCTACATCTGGCAGAATGTGCACGTCGGCTTTATGAATCAGTGCAACGTGGAAGCTTAACAAACACCCTACCGCGGC
Organism: Trachemys scripta elegans; assembly: GCF_013100865.1. Classification (NCBI taxonomy): domain Eukaryota; kingdom Metazoa; phylum Chordata; order Testudines; family Emydidae; genus Trachemys; species Trachemys scripta. The sequence continues at coordinate 18,822,782 of NC_048316.1, forward strand.
CCGGCAAATCTCTGCTCCCCACTTCCTGGGGCGAGTGATGCTTTTGGTGGGCATATGAGGTGACTCCTCCATCCCACCACCACCCAGGATGAAATGGGATTGGACTGTAACAACAACAGCAATGACACTAACTCTTCTGTTCCCAGCCCACGCGCACACACACAGACAGACACACTCACGCTATGCGCACACACACACACACACACACACATAGGCACATCCATGCACACACATGCTATGCACACATGCGCATCACACACACTCATGCTACACACATGCATGCACTCACACACATATGCACATCCATACACATTCACGCCACGCACACACATGCACACTTGCACTATGCACAAAATGCACATGCTTACACTCACACACACACACGCACATCCATGCACAGGCAGGTCTCCTCGGGCAGCCCCATGCCTGCTGGAAGGGACGGCAGCAGCAGCTTGTGGATCCCTAAGCAGCTCCACCAGCCCGTGTGCCCCATGGGAGCAGCCCTGCACGACACATTGGTCAATAAGAGACAGAGAAATGTCAATGGGAAGAGCTGTATTGTCCGGGAAGCGGTGCAGACTCTGACCATAAAACAAGGGCAAAGAAGAGAGAGGCAGGGGCCATGTAGCAACCCTCTGTCCCTGGGGACCAGGGCCCATCCAGCAACACTCCTCTTCCAGGCACCAGCACCTGGCCAGCAACCCCCATCCTCTGGGACCAGGGCCTGTCCAGCAATTCCCGTCCCGAGGGGTTGGGGCTGTCCAGCAACCCCATCCCCCATCCCTGGGTACCAGGACCCATCCAGCAACCCCCCTGTCCCTAGGGACCATCCACCAACCCTCTGCCCTCTGGGAACCAGGATCTATCCAGAACCCCCCCACCCTTATACCTCCCATGTGCCGCAGGGTGGGTAAGGCCCAGATGACACCCTTCCCCCAGGCGTTCCATGTGCCGCAGGGCGGGTAAGGCCCAGCCGGCACCCTCCTCCCCCGGGCGTTCCGTGTGCCGCAGGCGTAGACTCCGAGTACACAGCCCCCAGGATTGGTGCGTGAGGGGTCTGAGTGCACAGAGGGTGGAATGGAAGTAGAGCCACATACTGCATCTAGCCCTCGTTGGAAGAGCTTCCATAGGAAGCAGTAGGGTGCCCACGACATAGTCCCAGAGTAGAATTGAGATGCAGACGCCCTGGATTGAAAACTAAACCAAGCCCAGGAGGGTTCAGTTTAGCCAGGATTATTGCAGACTGGAAAATGGCTTTAACCCCCTCCCCCCACATCCCACCATCCTCCAGTTTCTCTGGCGCTGCTGGAAGGTGACCTCGGGCCAAATCCCGCTGTCACACGTGCTGATGTAAATCCAGAGGATCTCCACTGGAACCACCGGAGCGACTCTGGAGTTCCTCTGCTGTCACTGAGAGCGGATCGGCGGCGTGGGTCTCAGACGCACGAGTAACAGCAGCGTCGGGAGGAGCTCTTCTCCCCTGCCCCAAGGAGTGGGGTCCCTCAGCGAGCTCTGGCTTCACGCCCCCTTGAAGAGTCTTGGCAGCGCGGCCAGCCCCTGGGCTGGGCTTTCTGTGCTTTGAGACCATTTTTGCGTGTCTAAAGTCCGATGTAGTAAACCAGCTTTGAACATGGTAGAAAACCGTATTTACAAAGGGGAGCGAGAGGCCGGCTTTCCTCTCCAGTCTGCTCCAGTCCCTCCGCTTCGAGCACATCTCTGCCTCGGGACAGCTCAGCGCGTCCAACCACCTCGGCGCACTGGCCTGCTGCCTTCCGGGGGCACGCTCACCAACAGGGGGCGCAAGCAAGGAGCTGGCGCAGCTCCTGGCAGGGTGGCCTGGAGAAACCCTCACCTGCTGGGCAGCCAGGATGTGACAGCTGAGCAGAGCCTCGGGCGGGGGCCTCGTGTGTTCGCAGGTCGGCGTGCTGCTGGGAGCGGTGCCGCTGGTGACGGCCTCCCCTGGAGGCCTGGCTGTTAGCACAGCAAGGCAGACTGGCTGCTGGCAGCCCCTGGCTGGTTTTAGGCAATATGAGAGTTCAATAAACCCCCCTTGGACCTGGAAGAAGACATGACAGGACCGTGAGAGGGGACGCGGCCCCTCATGCGGCGGAAGCCTGGCCTCTGCTCTGTTGGGGCTCGGGGGGGAAACCTGAGCGTGTAGCCCTCAGACATATGCTCTCCCCTGGCCCTGGCCTGCCTGCGCTAGGTTCAGTGCCGGTGCATTCAGGAAGTGGTGACTTCCTAGCTGGTTCCGGGTTCTCCTTTGACAGCACTTCTCACATCTCCCCGAGCACGCGCCAGCGCTCTGGGCCCCTCTTCCCAGCGCCAAGGAAGTCCCGTCTGCTCACAGCACCAGCAGAAACTACTGCAGGAGGCTCAAGACGTCCGGTTTTCCAGTGACCCTTCTGAGAGCAGGGCAATGACCCTGGAGGGGCTGGTCTGGAGGTCCTGGGTAGAGCAGGGTGGTGGGAGCAGGCACTTGGCTGTCTCTGCCATGCAATGGTGTGGGAGGCCTTGCAGGGCTCAGAGCTCCAGATAAGCCTCCAGGCAGTACAACCGCAGCTCAGACACAGTCGGCAGCAGCACACGGAAGAGACTTGCCCGGCTGTCAGTCAGTGTGACTCCCTTGGCCGGGCCCAGCCTGGGCGGTGCGCCCCTTCTATTGCACTGCTCCTAGCGAAGCCAGGCTAGGAGCCCCGGCCCAGCAGGGACCCAGGATGGAAAAGGAAGTGGCCTGCCCTGCGCTGGAGGCTGCTCCTACCCTCAGCTGGAGGAAGAAGCCAGAAGATTCAGCAATGTACCCGGAGCGCGAATCCCAGCAAGGCAACGGAAAGCCACAGAGACTCGAGGTTCTGGCTCGGCGCGTCTCCCGCCGGCTGTGCTCGCCACTCTGCCAGGATCGGTGCTTTCGGAACGCCGGCTGCTGGGTCTGGGGAGCTGGCGATTAGAGATGCCGCCTGGGGACACTGGTGTTCAGCAGCTGAGACCTCATGATTTGGACGCTGCTCAGGATCTTCTTCTGGTGCCCCATGAGGGTGATCCCCAGGCTCCGAACGTCACTGTGAAAACAAAGGCAGCGTCAGACCGCGGCTCCCCCCGTGCTGCAGGCCAGGCCACGGGGCTCCCCCTCCACTGGCTCAGCTGCACTCGGCTGCCAGCGGCGGAGCTGCCGTTGTCTGGTCCTGAGGGGCTGACGTGCTGTTCTCGGGAGTGAGCGGCTGTCAGTGTCCATGGCCCACCCCAGGGCCACTGCCCCCGCGCCGTCCCCAGGGGGAGAGGGAGGCAGAGGGGAAGTGGCTCCTGACACGCTAGGAGCAATGCTCTGAAATTGGAGCTGCTCACAGATCACCCAGTCAGTCACACGGACAGACGGACAGACAGCCCTGTCCACTCGGCAGCTTCTCCGAGGTGTCCCTGAAACTCCGATTCGTCCCCTCCTTCTGCAATCACGCTGTGAAATGGTCTGACGGTCGCTGAGCTTCCACTGTGCAGCCTCCCGTCCAACCCTGCTGGACACACCAGCTGGTCACACACTGAGCCCTGTGCACCCACACGGAGCCCTATGCACACGTGCACACACACAGCCCTATGCACACGTGCACGCGCACACACCCACACACAGCCCTATGCATGTGCACTCACACAGACACAGAGCTCAGCATCACCTTGGCGCATTGGCTCAGGACTGACTCATAAAGAAGAGCACCGAGGAGAGAGGCACTGACTCCACTTCCTTCAGTATTTGGATTTTCTCCCCTCCAGGTGCTAACTAGGCCTAACACTGCTGAGCCTGTCAGGTCTACAGAGCCCAAGGTAGGAGGGCAGCAGACAGTGATGGGGGTGACGGGTGCTGCCAGCACTTCATGGCCTACATCAGTCACTTCTCCCCCTTCGTACTCACTCGATGTTCATCCGCATCACCATCCCCAGCGAGGAATACCCGGCCACGGCGAAGTTCTCCCGATAGCGCCCCAGTTTGATGGACTCCAGCCAGTCCTCCACGGTAAAGCAGCTCGTGAAATCAAAGACGCCTCTGTCAAAGGGAGTTTGGGTGAACCTCGAAGACAAGAGAAAAGGCATAAACTTAGCGCTCAGGGGCGGATCAGCGAGTGGAGCCTGTGCAGTGGGGGATGGCAGCCCGACGCCCCAACACTATTCTACCACTGCACAATTACCGCTCCCCACGGCTTGGGTTTTCACAAGAAGTGAAGGTCGGGGCCAGAGCGCTGGAGCCCTCTCTGGTCAGGCAGAGCCAAAGAGCGGGTTGCGGGAGGGATATCCACAGTACTGGGCATGCACTTCGGCGCCCGTGTATATTTTGTGTGGAGGTGGGCTGTGCATGTGAATCCAAGGGTGTGAAATGCAGCCGCTCCTCTCACGGCTGAGCGTGTTTTCTGTTCCTGGCTGGTGCTAGCCAGGCCTGCGGCCATGACCGCGCTGAAGCCATAAGCCCACCCAGGCTGGGAGGCTAGTGCGGCTCATTATGGTTATGGCCTGGACTGTGTTAGCCATAAGCTCTAGCTTGGACAGCGGCTTTAAGTAGTTCTCTGTGGCTCTGACCCATCTGTTGTGTTGCCCGTCATTGTGGCATGTGAGTGCCTGACGTGGCCGGTGCCAGCTCAGAGCTTGGGCTTGGCTCGGTCTCGGGCTGTCTCGCTGTGGCGGTGAACGCGCTCGCTGTCCGCTCTGGCTTGGCATGAGGCTCTAGCCAGAGAACAGGCCATAAAGTGGCCAATGTTAGCCAATTGTGGCAAGAGAGTCTCTCACCAATTCACCGTGGCTATGATGCACTGGCTGGTGCTGGTGGGTGAAGAGTCTCTCTGGCTCACCATGGCTATGAGCAGAAGGTGCTGAGATCGCCTGCGGAGCTCTAACTGTCTCATTCTGGCTGTGGCCGGCCTTATCAGGCTATCGTGGTTGTGGCTGGCCTTAGTGGTTCACCGTGGCTGTGGCCGGCCTTACCGGTTGCTCGTGGCTGTGGCTGGCCTTACCGGTTCACCGCGGCTGTGGCTGGCCTTACCAGTTCACCGCGGCTGTGGCCGGCCTTACCGGTTCCCCGCGGCTGTGGCCGGCCTTACCGGTTCCCCGCGGCTGTGGCCGGCCTTACCGGTTCCCCGTGGCTGTGGCTGGCCTTACCGGTTCACCGTGGCTGTGCACTTGAGATTCTCAGGGTTGCGGATGAGCTTGTCCAGGATGCTGACGACCTGGGAGAAGCGTGGCCGCTCGCTGCGATCCTTCTGCCAGCAGTCCAGCATGAGCTGGTGGAGGGCTGTAGGGCAGCCCATGGGGGCAGGCAGGCGGTAGCCCTCCTCCACTGAGTTAATGACCTGGAAGGTAGGTTTGCTCGGGGTGAGCCCACAGCCCTCCCGGAGCGCACTCTGAGATGGCCTGGTTCTTCGCTCCAGAGCTCTGTGGAGCCAGCCACACACTGAAGCTGGCAAAGCAGCGACCAATGGCTACTGGTGGTAACAGGGACCTGTTCTCCGGAGGTCTCCCGCTGAACACCTGCCCTGGGGCTGACTGGCTCTTTGGGCCAACCCCCTCCCACGCGCCAGCCCCCTCCCTTCCTTTGTCTTATTCATCTCGGCAACCCCCTAACATAACCCCACCTAAAGCACATGAACAACACGCAGCGGGGCGGGGACCCCCAATAACACACCATGGGGCGGGGCCCCCAGTAACACACAGCGGGGCAGGGACTCCCAATAACACACCATGGGGCGGGGACCCCCGATAACACGCTGCAGGGCAGGGACCCCCAGTAATACAGACTGGGGCGGGGACACACACTATGCGGAAGGAAGGACTGAAAACACATTGATATTTTCACACAGAGAATTTGACAATCCCCCCTCACGGCTCGGCTGAGCTCGGCATTCAGGCCCCAGCGTTGCCCCTCCCAGACAGCGTAAAGTCTCGAGCTCCATTCCCAGGGGGTTGCAAGGAGAGGCAGCATCGCCTTTTGCCCCGAGAACTACACTCTGGCTTTGGACCCCCCCCAGTGGCCTCCATCTCGCCGTGAGCCCCCACAACCACTCAGTTAACAGGAGGTGCCGCCCCTAGCAGAGGGAGGGAGGGAACCGGCCTGATACCGGCCCAGCCGCAGGCAGGACGACGCTCACTTACATCCCTGTTGGTCATGTTCCAGTAGGGCCGCTCCCCGTAGGCCAACACCTCCCACATGACGACGCCGTAGCTCCACACGTCGCTGGCCGAGGAGAACGTGCGGTACGCAATGGCCTCGGGGGCCGTCCAGCGGATGGGGATCTTCCCCCCCTGAAACACAGAACACAGGGTAACCGTCCGTGACAGGCTCCATCCAGGGCAGAGCTGGCACCTGGGCAGCAAGGCCATTCAGCAGGTATCGCCGAGAGCCAGGGCAGGAGCTGGGGTCAGGCAGGCATGGGGGATGTCCACTTGCATCAGCCTGGAGCCTGCCATTGGCATCTCCATGACTGCCAGCACGCCCAGTCTGTTACAGAGACCCGCCGACTCTGAATACACCATGGAGTCTCCCGGGTCTCCCAGCCAAAAGCTCCCGGGCCTGATCTTGCTTAGCCTAGTTCCCTGAGGCAGGGATCTCCATTCTGTCGGTGCTGAGGGTCCAACCCCCAGCCACTGGGTACCACACAACGTCAGCCCTAAGAACCAATGGACCCCGGGCGGGGCCTTTCCCAGTGTAGCGCTGCTGGTGGCGCTATACAGACTGAGCCTAGAACAGGCAGCTCCCCACCCACCCCCTAAGAACACCCCCCAGCTTTCTGGTTCGGTGACTGGCACCAGCAGCACTGCAGGGCCTGAACGGAAATGGTCTCCCTTCCTTTCGCTGGGCCGGGGAGCTCATCTAACTGGGAAGGGCATGCGGTTCCTCCTCCCTCCCGTGAATTGTTAGCAGCTCCGTCCTCTCCTGGGCCTTGTCTGCACTGCACCCGTAATTCACCACTGGTAGCAACAGCAGGCGCTCTAGTGTAGGCGGGTTCAGGCATTTCCACCACCGTGTCAGCTGCCCCAGCTCAGAACAGGGTTAGACAGAAGACACGCTGAGCCCTGGCCTGGCTACGTGGGCGCACTCCCAGGCTGAGCGACATATCCTGGCTTTGCCAGTGCAGATGCAGCCCTGCCATCCTGTCCCAGGTAACTCTGGAGCAGTTAGTAATGGCAGCATGAGAACACGGGATTGGCTCCTAACGCCACACTCTGGGCAGGCGGTGATGCTGAGCAAATGTGTTCATTTCAAATATGACCTGACCTCAACCTTGGTAAAGGGGCTGAATTTTAAATACCATTTCTTGCCCCCGCATCGGGCTCGAGACCGGACGTGCACCCATCACTAGCACCTGCTGAAGCAAAGGTGAGTGGAGTGTGTCTGCTCGGGACATCTGGAAACCCTCAACTAGTGACTCACTCAGTGGCAAATGCCCGTGTTGGGTAAAGCTTGTTCTAGTCTACCCTAGAGTGCCCCCAATATATTCAAAGCAAGGGCACGGGGCAGGTGGGAGATCTGGAAACTGGAGCAGGATTGACAAGGGCCAATGACCAGCTCGGGGCTCGTGTCATGTGACACATCCCAGCCCTGCCAGGATAATCTTGTGGTGTCACCAAGGCCGAGTACGGAGAGTTTTGCTTGCATGCAGGACTGAACCTGAAAGCACCGAGAATTTAGCCCGGCTGGTGGAGGCCTCCACCCCCAGGTGTCCCAGAGAGCTGGATATAAGAAGACAATAAGGCAGAGAGAGGGCTCATGTTTAGACTCCTGAAAGCCTAGACTCTGGGCCCATTCTCCCTACACCTCACTGAGGAACGCAGCCTCTGCCCTGAAGGTGGCTGGTGTGGCGCTGCAGGGTGTCCTGCCTGCAAGCCCAGCAGGGAGAACAAGCCCAGAAATTATTAGACACTGGAGGATGCATGTTTATCCCGGGGGAAGGAGCAGCCAACCACAGAGATCCTTGGCTTTTCGCTCTCCCTCTTACTTCCCTGTTGCGTGGATTAAGGCAAGACATGAAAGACCAGACGTGCACACATGCAATCTATGTTAATAGAACGCTGGTTAGATTGCAAAGTCGAGCACCCAAAGGTTAAGAAATGTCAGCATTATGGTTACACACGAGGCCTTAATTCTACACCTTTGTGTGTCCATCCCGTGCACCGAATGAGGCAGGGTCCCATGGAAAATATAGTATGTGACCATGTTCCTACAGACTATCAGAATGCAAACCATCACCTTGGCCAACCCTTCAGGGACTGGAGCAGGAAACCCTCCAGAGCTGAAAGCATGAGCTAGTGTTGGTAAAGGAGACCCATACCCACGGGGAGCGGGCTCAGAGGGGGACACATGACTCAGAGTGGCGCTGACCAGTGGGTTACGTATGGAAATGGGGGTCCAACTGATGTGCAGGCAACTGAAAATTTGACATTTCCTAATTTTTGCGTACTTGACTTTGTAACCTAAACAGTGGCTCTTAACCTTTCCAGACTACTATACCCCTCTGATTTGTCTTGCGTACCCCCAAGTTTCACCTCGCTTAAAAACAACTTGCCTACAAAATCAGACATAAAAATACCGAAGTGGCACAGCGCACTATCACGGAAAAATCACTACGTTCTCATTTTTACCATATAATTATAAAAGAAATCAAGTAGAATATAAATCTTGTACTTACACTTCAGTGTCTAGCATATAGAGCAGTACAAACAAACCGTATGAAACTTTAGTTTGTCCTGACTTTGCTAGTGCTTTTTATGGGGCCTGTTGTAAAACTAGGCAAATCTCTAGATGAGCTGACATACCCCCTGGAAGATCTCTGCGAACGCCCGAGGGTACGTGTGCTCCTGGTTGAGTACCACTGACCTAAATTATGTCTGCAGTGTTGTTGTAGCCCTGTTGGCCCCAGGATATTAGCAAGACAAGGTAATTGACCTGTGTTGGTCCAATAAAAGATATTACCTCACCCACCTTGTCTCGCTAATCTAATGTATGTTCATGTAACATAGCTTTTGTTTGCAATTTCAAGATTTTCTTTAAAAGAAAAAACAAATTTTGTGATGTATAATTGTGTCAACTCCGCCGTCACATCATGCATCACCAGCAGGATTTGAACCCTGAACTTTCATTATTGTAGCACATACTTAAACCACATTACCCGCAATATGAGGAGAAGGCTGCCAGCTCAGAGGGGAATGGGGTGGGCTCTCTCCCCCGTCCCATGCCAAGAAGCGATGGGCTCCTGCCCCATGTGGTGCCCCTGGAGTGGGGGATGGGCTCCTACCCCATATGCCAGGTCTGGGAAGGAGTGTGGCCTTGTCCAGCTCTCGTCCTCATTCCCAGCACTCCGGGGGCTCTGGCAGGTCCCTGGTGGAAGCTGGGGCTTGTCCTTAGAATGTTTGATGGGGAGTTACTATTCTGGCAAGCTAAGCCATGCAGGCCGAGAACGGAAATGGTGATTTTTATGTTTCTGTCTCAGCCAAACCTCAACAGAATTTCATGGGACAAGCAAAAAGCACGTCTCTAGCTCCGGTGCTTTGCCCCGGTGGAATGTCAAAGGCCTGCAGCATATAATGGAGGGACGAGAGCTCCTCAAAAAAAGGTCACAAGAATCTTCTATACCAGAAATGTTAGGTTACCTAAATCTAGGGGGTCACTGCTAGCTCTTCCTAAAATAAGAAATCCTTTGCTCCAGCCAGCAATGGGACTCAATAACTTTAAACAATTTTTTAACTACTGAACCAATCTACTTCAAACTCAGCTTGTTCTGTTGATCTCACTGAGATTAAAACATCAGGCCAAGCCTGAGCCTGTATGTATGTAGCAGTGTGGCAGCGTTTGTGTGAAACTCCCTGAGACAGATGAGTTGTTACCTCCCCCAGTTACACGGGAGATGGGAGGAGAGAGGCGCTAGGGTATGAACTGAGCAGCCCTGAGGCCAGAACCAGATTGGGAGGAGGATTAATCTGACACCTGCCCCCCCCAGAAGAGGGTGATTCGGGGACTCTGCACAGTGTGTGGACTGTAATTGAGAGCCGGCTGGGAAAGGTGCCAGCTCTCACTGTGCTGTAACTCCCTCCATGTACGGCTGTGTAAGAAGCGAGTTTGTATTATATGAAGTGTCAGATAATGTATAATGGTCTAAAGGGCTCCATATTTCATGGCATCAGCACAAGAGGGTGGAGATAACGCTGAGCTTCCCAGCCTTCATGCCTTGGCTGCAGCCTGTGATTTCTGTGATTTCGAATCGTGGAAGTCAACGAATGGCTACGCAGGTGGTGTCGGAGAGAAGGCTTTGGATTCTTCGACCATGGGATGGTGTTCCAAGAAGAAGGAGTGCTAGGCAGAGACGGGCTCCACCTAACGAAGAGAGGGAAGAGCATCTTCGCCAGCAGGCTGGCTAACCTAGTGAGGAGGGCTTTAAACTAGGTTCACCGGGGGAAGGAGACCAAAGCCCTGAGGTAAGTGGGGAAATGGGATCCTGGGAGGAAGCACAAGCAGGAGAGCGCAAGAGGGGAGGACTCCTGTCTCATGCTGAGAAAGAGGGACGATCATTGAGTTATCTTAAGTGCCTATACACAAATGCAAGAAGCCTGGGAAACAAGCAGGGAGAACTGGAAGTCCTGGCACAGTCAGGGAACTATGATGTGATTGGAATAACAGAAACTTGGTGGGATAACTCACATGACTGGAGTACTGTCATGGATGGATATAAACTGTTCAGGAAGGACAGGCAGGGCAGAAAAGGTGGGGGAGTTGCGTTGTATGTAAGAGAGGAGTATGACTGCTCAGAGCTCCGGTATGATACTGCAGAAAAACCTGAGAGTCTCTGGATAAAGTTGAGAAGTGTGAGCAACAAGGGTGATGTCGTGGTTGGAGTCTGCTATAGACCACCAGACCAGGGGGATGAGGTGGACGAGGCTTTCTTCTGGCAACTAGCAGAAGTTGCTAGATCACAGGCCCTGGTTCTCATGGGAGACTTTAATCACCCTGATATCTGCTGGGAGAGCAATACAGCGGTGCACAGGCAATCCAGGAAATTTTTGGAAAGCGTAGGGGACAATTTCCTGGTGCAAGTGCTGGAGGAACCAACTAGGGGCAAAGCTTTTCTTGACCTGCTGCTCACAAACAGGGAAGAACTAGTAGGGGAAGCAAAAGTGGATGGGAACCTGGGAGGCAGTGACCATGAGATGGTCGAGTTCAGGATCCTGACACAAGGAAGAAAGGAGAGCAGCAGAATATGGACCCTGGACTTCAGAAAAGCAGACTTTAACTCCCTCAGGGAACAGATGGGCAGGATCCCCTGGGAGAATAACATGAAGGGCAAAGGGGTCCAGGAGAGCTGGCTGTATTTTAAAGAATCCTTATTGAGGTTGCAGGAACAAACCATCCCGATGTGTAGAAAGAATAGTAAATATGGCAGGCGACCAGCTTGGCTAAACAGTGAAATCCTTGCTGATCTTAAATGCAAAAAAGAGGCTTATAAGAAGTGGAAGATTGGACAAATGACCAGGGAGGAGTATAAAAATATTGCTCAGGCGTGCAGGAGTGAAATCAGGAAGGCCAAATCACACTTGGAGTTGCAGTTAGCAAGAGATGTTAAGAGTAACAAGAAGGGTTTCTTCAGGTATGTTAGCAACAAGAAGAAAATCAAGGAAAGTGTGGGCCCCTTACTGAATGAGGGAGGCAACCTAGTGACCGAGGATGTGGAAAAAGCTAATGTACTCAATGATTTTTTTGCCTCTGTCTTCACGCACAAGGTCAGCTCCCAGATTGCTGCACTGGGCAGTACAGCATGGGGAGAAGGTGACCAGCCCTCTGTGGAGAAAGAAGTGGTTCGGGACTATTTAGAAAAACTGGACGTGCACAAGTCCATGGGGCCGGATGCGCTGCATCCGAGGGTGCTAAAGGAGTTGGCGGGTGAGATTGCAGAGCCATTAGCCATTATTTTTGAAAACTCATGGCGATCGGGGGAGGTCCCAGATGACTGGAAAAAGGCTAATGTAGTGCCCATCTTTAAAAAAGGGAAGAAGGAGGATCCGGGGAACTACAGGCCAGTCAGCCTCACCTCAGTCCCTGGAAAAAT